>NC_053027.1:325941203-326241203 GCF_003073215.2 Triticum urartu | reverse complement strand
CTTTTCCCCACAAGACTCGACTGCATCCATGATCAGAAGATTGAGACATGGCCTTTCTGAAGCATTAACTCTTTACTCTGGGTAGACAGTACCACCTACTTTCCCCTACATCTGCTAGCCTACCACTGAAAGAGGTCACACAACTTACTAAACTATGCCAGAACCCATAATGGCTTGTGGATGCACACGGAAGTTTCTGAGCATGAATAATATTATGATCCCTTTGAGCCTGGGTGGCATTCCATAGGATGATCGCACGGGTACTCCGGGATATCCTAGGACAACACTGGATTGCTCTAGGTGCCCGCAACCAATCCACCCAGATGTGTATTAAAGTAGCCACCTTAAGTTTGCCTTATTTATAAACTCTCACAACTTGCATGAATCTCACGTACCAATCCCGTCTACGAGCATGGCTAAGCAATATGTAACGAACGTATATTCCTGCGGTTGACAAAAGGATAATAGGTTCCTACCTCATCAACTACTTAAAAATAACCACATGTTCACAATCCTACTCATTCAATGTTTGAGGGTTGAAACTAATGCAGAAAAATTGGGCAATAAGGGATATGATCAAGTGTAACTTGCCTTGCTGACGATCCGGAAACCCTAGAGATTCGTAGTAGCAAGCTTCGCACTCCGGATACTCTAGCGTAAACAAGCAATAGCATACATAAGCACTCCAGCATAATATGCAAAGGTGAAACCAAATAAAAAGATCTAAATAGAAAGTACTAGTGAAGAGCTTCGATTTGCAAAAAGAATCAATCAAATCGGAGATACGAAACTCAAGTTACGATCAAAAGAAGTTCAAATGCAAATCTGTTTGAAACCAAATTTTAAAATTTTAAAAACATGTTCAAGTTGATTATCTGGACAGAGGAGATCGTAACAAAGAATTTGGCATTGGTTCTGTTGGATTTGGATAAACGAGCAAAAAGTTGTGATCGTTTAAAGATCAGGGACTAATTTGTGAAGAAAATATTTACAAATAGGTCCCTAGCCAAAAATTAACAAAAAAGGAAAATATAACGAACAAAACCGTTCGCTACCGAAGACGAACGGACAAACGTCCGCTAAATAGATTAACCTAAAAATAAAACCGGGTTTAGAAAAGAAAACCGAAAAAAACCGGATCGTGGTTCGGTTTTATACCGGTTCGGCGGTTCAGCAGTTTGAGTGGATCGGCCAGTTCGGCGGCGGTTTGGCGGCGACGGCGGCTCCGGCGAGGTGGGACGGCGTCGGCGCGGGGCAGCGGCGAGCGGCGGGGCGACGGCGGCGCGGGCTAGCTGCGAGGCAGCGAGCGGCGCGGCAGGCGGCGGGAGGCGACGCGAGCCACGGCGACGGCCGATGAGGAGGAGGGGGCCGGGGTCTCGACTTTTAAATAGGCCGGGGAGGGGCGCGGCTTGGAGGAGGGGCGACGGCGGCATGCGGCGTGCGGCGCTCGGACTCCGGCGGGAGTCCGGCTCGGGGACGGCGGGCGAGGTGGCGCGGCTGCTGGGCCGGCTAGGCTTCGGCCCAATCGGTCCGAAGAACTTTTTTTTAAATAACACCACGAAGAAAAATTCAAAATAAAATAAAAATAAAAATCCTAAAATTCCAGAAACAATTTTCACCATCCCCTCCTAAAATTTGGGACAAAGTGAACATTTTCTCGGATAATGCAATTTTTGAAAATGCAATTTTTCCCTAATTTAATAAAATTAAACCGAATAAAATTGCAATTAAAAATCAAATAAAAATACTTTTCTTCAAAATTAAATTTTTGAACATTACCTAGCTATTTCGAAGAAGTCATATTATCTTCTCTCATTATTTTATTTAATTGAAATAATTGGAAAAATAATTTCGAATAAAATCACTTTGATCCAATTTACCAATTTGGAAAATTCAAAAATGGATTTTTGTGAAAACCTCCAACTCTCTCAATTGGTCCTTGAGTTGCTTAAGGTTTCTAGGATCAAAATTCCAAATAAAACAAATTCAGAAATGCACAAATTATGGATGCATATGATGACCTAATGATTAACATCCAAATTGAAAATTGGGATGTTACAAACCTACCCCCCTTAAGATGAATCTCGCCCTTGAGATTCGGGTTTGCTAGCAAAAAGGTGTGGGTGGTCTTTCCTGAGGTCTTCTTCTTGCTCCCAGGTGGCTTCTTCCTTGGTATGGTGTCTCCACTGAACTTTGCAGAACTTGATGACCTTGCTGCGTGTAACTCGGTTGGCGAAATCGAGAATCTTGACGGGCTTCTCCTCGTAAGTTAGATCACTCTCCAACTGAATTGATTCCAGGGGCACTATATCTCTTAGAGGAATATCAGCCATCTCTGCAGGTCACTTATTCAACTGGGAAACGTGGAACACATCATGAACTCCTGACAAACCTTCAGGTAACTCCAACTTGTAGGCAACTTCACCCATATGTTCCAAAACTCGGTATGGTCCTACAAATCGTGGTGCTAACTTTCCTTTGACTCCAAATCGTTTAACTCCTCGAAGTGGTGATACACGAAGATATGCTCTATCTCTGATTTCATAGGCTACCTCCTCGCATTTAGTATCGGCATAACTCTTCTGCCTGGACTGAGCTACCTTGAGTCTATCACGAATCAACTTGACCTTCTCCTCAGATTCTCTGATTAAATCTGGCCCGAACAATTGTCGGTCTCCATCTTCATCCCACATCAACGGTGTCCTGCACCTCCTTCCATACAAGGCTTCAAAAGGGGCGATCTTCAAACTAGCTTGGTAGTTGTTGTTGTACGTGACCTCTGCGTAAGGAAAATTATCATCACAACTAGATCCATAATCTAGCACACAAGCTCTCAACATGTCCTCTAGAATTTGGTTGACTCTCTCGGTATGTCCATCTGCCTGCGGATGAAAGGTTGTACCGAATTCTAGCCTAGTACCCAAAGTCTGGTGTAACTGATTCCAAAACTTTGAGGTAAACTGTGTTCCTTTATCTAATACGATGGTCCTCGGAACTCCATGCAGGCATACGATCCTGGTCATATACATCTTGGCCAACTTTGCGCTCGTATAAGTGGTTTTCACGGGGATAAAGTGAGCCACTTTGGTCAAGCTATCAACTACTACCCAGATGGAGTCATATCCCGATCATGTCCTAGGTAATCCAGTGATGAAATCCATGCCAAGCTTATCCCACTTCCATTCAGGTACCGGCAAAGGCTGAAGTAATCCTACTAGCTTCTGATGCTCTGCCTTAACTCTCTGACATACGTCACATACTGCTACATACTCGGCAATATCCTTCTTCATACCTGTCTACTAGAAACGTTCCTTCGAATCCAAATACATCTTGGTGTTGCCTGGGTGAATCGAGTATGGCAAATCATGAGCTTCCTAAAGAATTAACTTCCTGATCTCTAGATCATTTAGCACATAGATACGATCCTCAAACCATAAAGTTTCGTGTTCATCCTCATGAAAACCTTTGGCCTTTCCTTTACTCAGCTTTTCCATTATCTCCGCAATCTCCTTATCAGTCTTCTGAGCTTCTCGAATCTTTCCCAACAACGTGGACTGGACTTCCAATGTTGCAACAAAACCTCTCGGAACTATCTCCATTCGAAGTTCTCTGAGATCGTCGGCTAACTCCTGAGGTAATCCTCCAGTTATGAGGGTGTTAACATAACTCTTGCGGCTCAACACGTTGGCTACAACATTGGCCTTTCCTGGATGATAATGCAGTTTCATGCCATAATCCTTTATGAGCTCCAACCATCTCCTCTGCCTGATGTTCAACTCCTCCTGTGTGAAGATGTACTTCAAACTCTTATGATCCATGTAAACATCACAACAATTTCCAATGAGAGAATGTTTCTAGGTCTTGAGCGCATGCACTACTGCTGCTAACTCCAAGTCATGCGTGGAATAATTCAACTCATGAGGTCGAAGCTGTCGTGAGGAATATGGAACAACTCTTCCTTCTTGCATAAGAATGCATCCAAGTCCCTGACGAGAAGCGTCGCAATATACTTGGAAATCCTTGTGTATATTTGGGAGAATTAGCACTGGGTTGTAACCAAATGTTTCTTCAACTCCTGAAATCTGGCCTCACACTGTTCAGTCCATTTGAAATTAGTGTCCTTCTTCAATAACTCCGTCATGGGCTTTGCAATCTTAGAGAAATTTTCAATGAATCTCCGATAATATCCTGCGAGTCCAAGGAAACTGCGTATCTCTCCAACTGAGGTGGGTGCCAACCACTCGGTGACAGACATGTCCGAGAAATCTGACTTCCTTCAACCAAAACTCACATTTGCTGAACTTGTCATATAACTGATGTTCCCTGAGCTTCTCGAGAACCAAGGGCAAATGTTCCTTGTGTTCCTCTTCATTCTTCAAGTACACCAATATATCATCAATGAACACCACAACAAACTTATCCAAGAACTCCATGAACACCTTATTCATCATACTCATAAAGTAGGCAGGGGCATTAGTCAAACCAAAAGACATGACCGGGTACTCATATAGCCCATACCTTGTGGTAAAAGTTGTCTTGGATATATCTTGTTCTCGGATCTTCAGCTGGTGATATCCTGATCGAAGATCGATATTGGAGAATACTTTAGCTCCTTGCAGATGGTCAAACAAATCATTCATCATCGGTAGAGGGTACTTGTTCTTGATCGTCACCTCATTCAATGCGCGATAATCAACAACCATTCTCAAGGATCCATCCTTCTTCTCAACTAAGAGCACTAGGGCTCCCCAAGGTGATGAACTTGGTCGAATATAACCTTTCTCCAATAACTCTTTAATCTGCTTCTTAATATCCTCCAGATCATTTGCGGGCATCCGATACGGTCTCTTAGATAATGGTCCGGTGCCTGGCAACAGCTTGATCAAAAACTCTATGTCTCGATCCGGTGGCATGCCTGGTAATTCCTCTGGGAATACGTCGGGATAATCCTTCACAACTGGCACTTCCTTTTGAACAACTCCCGAGAGTGAATTTACTTGAGTCTTCCTTGGCGCATGCCTAGACACATACTTGATTCGTTTACCTTCTGGGGTGGTGAGAAGAATTGACTTACTAGCACAATCGATGTTTCCTCCATACTTCGATAGCCAATCCATGCCTAGTATTTGAACGAAATATGACCTAGAGGCAATAATAAAGTTATTATTTATTTCCTTATATCATGATAAATGTTTATTATTCATGCTAGAATTGTATTAACCGGAAACATAATACATGTGTGAATACATAGACAAACAGTATGTCACTAGTATGCCTCTACTTGACTAGCTCATTGAATCAAAGATGGTTAAGTTTCCTAGCCATAGACATGAGTTGTCATTTGATTAACGGGGTCACATCATTAGCGAATGATGTGATTGACATGACCCATTCTGTTAGCATAGCACTTGATCGTTTAGTTTGTTGCTATTGCTTCTTCATGACTTATACATGTTCCTATGACTATGAGATTATGCAACTCCCGTTTACTGAACGAACACTTTGTGTGCTACCAAACGTCACAATGTAACTGGGTGATTATAAAGGTGCTCTACAGGTGTCTCCGAAGGTACTTATTGGGTTGGCGTATTTCGAGATTAGGATTTGTCACTTCGATTGTCGGAGAGGTATCTCTGGGCCCACTCGGTAATGCACATCACTATAAGCCTTGCAAGCATTGCAACTAATGAGTTAGTTGCGGGATGATGTGTTACGGAACGAGTAAAGAGACTTGCCGGTAACGAGATTGAACTAGGTATTGAGATACCGACGATTGAATCTCGGGCAAGTAACATACCGATGACAAAGGGAACAACGTATGTTGTTATGCGGTTTGACCGATAAAGATCTTCGTAGAATATGTAGGAGCCAATATGAGCATCTAGGTTACGCTATTGGTTATTGACCGGAGACGTGTCTCGGTCATGTCTACATATTCTCGAACCCGTAGGGTCCGCACGCTTAAAGTTCAATGACAGTTATATTACGAGTTTATGTGTTTTGATGTACCGAAGGAGTTCGGAGTCCCGGATGAGATTGGGCACATGACGAAGAGTCTCAAAATAGTCGAGACGTAAAGATCGATATATTGGACGACTATATTCGGACATCGGAAAGGTTCCGAGTGATTCGGGTATTTTCGGGAGTACCGGGGAGTTACGGGAATTCGTATTGGGCCTTAATGGGCCATACGGGAAAGGAGAGAAAGGCCTCAAAGGGTGGCCGCACCCCTCCCCATGGGCTGGTCCGAATTGGACTAGGGAGGGGGGCGCCCCTTCGTTCCTTCTCCTTTTCCCATCCCTTTCCTTCCCTCCTACTCCTACTACTTGGAAGGGCTCCTAGTTCTACTAGGAAAGGGGGAATCCTACTCCCGGTGGGAGTAGGACTCCCCTAGGGCGCGCCATAGAGAGGGCCGGCCCTCCCCCTCCTCCACTCCTTTATATACGGGGACAGGGGGCACCCCAAAGACACAACAATTGATCTCTTGATCTCTTAGCCGTGTGCGGTGCCCCCCTCCACCATAATCCACCTCGATCATATCGTAGCGGTGCTTAGGCGAAGCCCTGCGTCGGTATAACATCATCATCGTCACCACGCCGTCGTGCTGACGAAGCTCTCCCTCAACACTCGGCTGGATCGGAGTTCAAGGGACGTCATCGAGTTGAACGTGTGCAAAACTCGGAGTTGCCGTGCGTTCAGTACTTGATCGGTCGGATCGTGAAGACGTCCGACTACATCAACCACGTTGTGCTAACGCTTCCGCTTTCGGTCTACGAGGGTACATGGACAACACTCTCCCCTCTCGTTGCTATGCATCACCATGATCTTGCGTGTGCGTAGGAAATTTTTTGAAATTACTACATTCCCCAACAGTGGCATAAGAGCTAGGTTTTATGCGTTGATGTAATATGCACGAGTAGAACACAAGTGAGTTGTGGGCGATATAAGTCATACTGCTTACCAGCATGTCACACTTTGGTTCGGCGGGATTGTTGGATGAAGCGGCCCGGACCGACATTACGCGTACGCTTACGTGAGACTAGTTTTACCACCGTGCTATGCACACAGGTGACTAGGGGGTGTCAGTTTCTCCAACTTTAGTTGAACCGAGTGTGGCTACGCCCGGTCCTTGAGAAGGTTAAGAAAGCACTAACTTGACAAACTATCGTTGTGGTTTTGATGCGTAGGTAAGAACGGTTCTTGCTCAGACCGTAGTAGCCACGGAAAACTTGCAACAACAAAGTAGAGGACGTCTAACTTGTTTTTGCAGGGCATGTTGTGATGTGATATGGTCAAGACGTGATGAGATATAAGTTGTTGTATAAGATGATCATGTTTTGTTGAAGTTATCGGCAACTGGCAGAAGCCTTATGGTTGTCTCTTTATTGCATAAGATGCAAGAGCCAAATAATTGCTTTACTTTATCGCTATGCGATAGCAATAGTTGCAAGAGCAATAGTTGGCGAGACGACCATGTGACAACACATTGATATAGATCAAGATGATGGAGATCATGGTGTCATGCCGGTGATGATGGAAATCATGACGATGCTTTGGAGATGGATATCAAAGGCACAAGATAATGATGGCCATATCATATCACATATATTTTGATTACATGTGATGTTTATCTTTTATACATCTTATTTTTCTTAGTTCGACGGTAGCTTTATAAGATGATCTCTCACTAAATTTCAAGATAAAAGTGTTCTCCCTGAGTATGCACCATTGCCAAAGTTCGTCGTGCCCAGACACCACGTGATGATCGGGTGTGATAAGCTCCACGTCCATCTACAACGGGTGCAAGCCAGTTTTTGCACACGCAGAATACTCAGGTTAAACTTGACTAGCCTAGCATATGCAGATATGGCCTGGGAACACTGAAACTGAAAGGTCGAGCATGAATCATATAGTAGATATGATCAACATAGTGATGTTCACCGTTGAAACTACTCCATCTCACGTGATGATCGGACATGGTTTAGTTGATATGAATCACGTGATCACTTAGAGGATTAGAGGGATGTCTATCTAAGTGGGAGTTCTTAAGTAATATGATTAATTGAACTTAAATTTATCATGAACTTAGTCCTGGTAGTATTAGCATATCTATGTTGTAGATCAATAGCTCGCGTTTAGCTCCCCTATTTTATTTTTGATATGTTCCTAGAGAAAACTAAGTTGAAAGATGTTAGTAGCAATGATGCGGATTGGATCCGTGATCTGAGGTTTATCCTCATTGCTGCACAAAAGAATTATGTCCTTGATGCACCGCTAGGTGACAAACCTATTGCAGGAGCAGATGCAGATGTTATGAACGTTTGGCTAGCTCAATATGATGACTACTTGATAGTTTATAGCGCCATGCTTAACGGCTTAGAATCGGGACTTCAAAGACGTTTTGAACGTCATGGACCATATGAGATGTTTCAGGAGTTGAAGTTAATATTTCAAGCAAATACCCGAGTTGAGAGATATGAAGTCTTCAACAAGTTCTATAGCTAAAAGATGGAGGTGAATAGCTCAAGCAGTGAGCATGTGCTCGGATTGTCTGGGTACGACAATCGCTTGAATCAAGTGGGGGTTAATCTTCCAGATAAGATAGTGATTGATAGAATTCTGTAGTCACCATCACCAAGTTAGTAGAACTTCATGATGAACTATAATATGCAAGGGATAATGGAAACGATTCCCAAGCTCTTCGTGATGCTGAAATCGACGAAGGTAGAAATCAAGAAAAACATCAAGCGTTGATGGTTGACAAGACCACTAGTTTCAAGAAAAGGGCAAAGGGAAGAAGGGGAACTTCAAGAAGAACGGCAAGTAAGTTGTTGCTCAAGTGAAGAAGCCCAAGTCTGGTCCTAAGCCTGAGACTAAGTGCTTCTACTGCTAAGGGACTGGTCACTGGAAGCGGAACTACCCCAAGTAATTGGAGGATAAGAAGGATGGCAAAGTAAACATAGTTATATTTGATATACATGTTATTGATGTTTACTTTACTAGTGTTTATAGCAACCCCTCATTATTTGATACTAGTTCAGTTGTTAAGAATAGTTACTCGAAACGGGAGTTGCAGAATGAACAGAGACTAGTTAAGGCTGAAGTGACGATGTGTATTGGAAATGGTTCCAAGATTGATATGATCATCATCGCACACTCCCTATACTTTTGGGATTAGTGTTAAATCTAAAATAAATGTTATTTAGTGTTTGTGTTGAGCATAAATATGACTGGATCATGTTTATTGCAATACAGTTATTCATGTAAGTTAGAGAATAATTATTGTTCTGTTTACATGAATAAAACCTTCAATGGTCATACACCCAATGAAAATGGTTTTTTGGATCTCAATCGTGGTGATACACATTTTTCATAATATTGAAGCCAAAAGATGCAAAGTTAATAATAATAGTGCAACTTATTTGTGGCACTGCCGTTTAGGTCATATTGGTGTAAAGAGCATGAAGAAAATCCATGTTGATGAGCTTTTGGAATCACTTGATTATGAATAAGTTGATGCTTGCGAACCATGCCACATCGGCAAGATGACTAAGACTCCGTTCTCCGGAACAATGGCGCGAGCAACATATTTATTGGAAATCATACATACTGATGTATGTGGTCCGATGAATATTGAGGCTCGTGGAAGGTATCATTATTTTCTGATCTTCACATATGATTTGAGCATATATGAGTATATCTACTTGATGAAACACAAGTCTGAAACATTTGAAAAGTTAAAATAATTTCATAGTTAAGTGGAGAATCATCGTAACAAAAATAAAAATTTCTATGATATGATCGCAGAAGTAAAATATTTGAGTTACGAGTTTGGCCTTCAGTTAAAACAATGTGAAATAGTTTCACTACTCACGCCACCTGGAACACCACAGTGTAATGGTGTGTCTGAACGTCATAACCGTACTTTATTAGATATGGTGCGATCTATTATGTCTCTTACCGATTTACCACCATCGTTTTGGGGTTATGCATTAGAGACAGCTACATTCATGTTAAATAGGGCACCATCTAAATCTGTTGAGACGACACTGTATGAACTATGGTTTGGCAAGAAACCTAAGCTGTCGTTTCTTAAAGTTCGAGGTTGCAATACTTATGTGAAAAAGTTTCAACCTAATAAGCTCAAACCCAAACCGGAGATGTGCGTCTTCATAGGATACCCAAAAGAAAATATTGGGTACACCTTCTATTACAGATCCGAAGGCAAGATATTCATTGCTGAGAATGGATCCTTTCTAGAGAAGGAGTTTCTCTCGAAAAAAGTGAGTGCCAGGAAAGTAGAACTTGATGAGGTAACTGTACCTGCTCCCTTATTGGAAAGTAGTTCATCACAGAAATCTATTCCGGTGACTACTACACCAATTAGTGAGGAAGCTAATGATGATGATCATGTAACTTCAGATCAAGTTACTACCGAAACCTCGTAGGTAAACCAGAGTGATATCCGCACCAGAGTGGTACGATAATCCTGTTCTGGAGGTCATGTTACTTGACCATGACGAGCCTACGAACAATGAGGAAGCGATGATGAGCCCAGATTCCGTGAAATGGCTTGAGGCCGTGAAATCTGAGATGACATCCATGTATGAGAACAAAGTATGGACTTTGATTGACTTGCCCAATGATCGGCAAGCCGTTGAGATTAAATGGATCTTCAAGAGGAAGACGGACGCTGATAGTAGTGTTACTATCTACAAAGCTAGAATTGTCGCAAAAAGGTTTTCAACAAGTTCAATGTGTTGACTACGATGAGAATTTCTCACTCGTATCTATGCTTAAGTCTGTCCGAATCATGTTAGCAATTGCCGCATTTTATGAAATCTGGCAAATGGATAAACAAAACTGCATTCCTTAATGGATTTATTAAAGAAGAGTTGTATATGATGCAACCAGAAGGTTTTGTCAATCCTAAAGGTACTAACAAAATATGCAAGCTCTAGCGATCCATCTATGGACTGGTGCAAGCATCTCGGAGTTGGAATATACGCTTTGATAAGTTGATCAAAGCATAAAGTTTTATACAGACTTGCGGTGAAGCCTGTATTTACAAGAAAGTGAGTGGAAGCACTACAGCATTTCTGATAAGTATATGTATGACATATTATTGATCGGAGATAATGTAGAATTATTCTGCAATGCATAAAGGAATGTTTGAAAGGAGTTTTTTCAAGGAAAGACCTCGGTGAAGCTGCTTAGATATTGAGCATCAAGATTGAGGGAGTCCTGGGTTAGGGGGTATCCGGACAGCCGGATTATATCCTTTGGACGGACTGTTGGACTATGAAGATACAAGATTGAAGACTTCGTCTCGGGTCCGGATGGGACTCTACTTGGCATGGAAGGCAAGCTAGGCAATACGGATATGTATATCTCCTCCTTTGTAACCGATCTTGTGTAACCCTAGCCACCTCCGGTGTCTATATAAACCAGAGGGTTTTAGTCCGTAGGACAAGAGACAATCATACCATAGGCTAGCTTCTAGGGTTTAGCCTCTCCGATCTCGTGGTAGATCAATTCTTATAATACTCATATCATCAAGAATAAATCAAGCAGGACATAGGGTTTTACCTCCATCAAGAGGGCCCGAACCTGGGTAAAACACCGTGTCCCCTGCCTCTTGTTACCATCCGCCTTAGACACACAGTTCGGGACCCCCTACCCGAGATCCACCGGTTTTGACACCGACATTGGTGCATTCATTGAGAGTTCCTCTGTGACGTCGTTGTAAGGAAGAATGCCTCATATTGGTTTTAGAAACAACATTACCGCCGGGGGAGCTCTGGCTGTTGGCCAAACTCTCCGGCTAGGAAGTTTCGTCATGACCGCCTGTTCGGTCGCTGCACTGACGATGACTTCTCGGGTCATCATAAAAAGCCTCCACGTCGGCTCGGAATTAGCCGAGCAGATGGATCCAATGGAGCTCTCTTCCCTAAACGAAATCTTGGATCGCATTGCCGCCTTGCGAGTCGCTACGGACTATGATTGGATTGGGCTTAAACCCAATCGAAGGGAGATTAACTCTCCACCGGTCACCCATCATGTTGCGGTGGTGCAGGAACAATGCGGCGATTCTTCCTCTATCTTGAGGACTAACTATGTCTGAATTCCTGAGCTCTCCGAGCTGGATACCCGTTTACGGGAGGACATCACCCAAACCCTGAACCTAGAGTTAGGCAGCGGGCCAGACTCATCAGGAAACATACCGGAATCCGCACTTCCAAGATCGGAAACCCCCCGGCCCCTAGGTCTCAGATCGGGTAGGGGTCCGGACTCAAATCCACCCACCCACCCAGACATAAACGATCTTTCCCACATCAGGCAAGAGCCCCATGAAACAGTACATCATTATTGGGCCAGATTCCTCCTTGTGATGAACAAGGTTAAGGACTGTCGCGAGGAAGACGTAGTCTCACTTTTCTGCAATAACTGCATGGACAAGGGAATCCTTAACGCCTTAAGTCGCCGTGGCATATCACGCTTCGCCGACTTGGCGTCCATAGTACGAAAGTACTATGCGATGGAAAGTGCCTGGAAAACCAAAACGAAATTTTGGGATAATCTGGCTCCGAATATGCACCCAGTCCGAGGTAAAAGGGTGCACTATCATAAGACACCCGAGTTCATTACAAAGAAACAAAAACCCTCTACAGGGCACGGAACCGTATTGGAGGGATGGCTTAACAGACCCTGCAAAATTCATAGCATAGCGGATACAATACCAACCCACAGCCTTAGAGCATGTTGGATACTCCGGCAGGTGGCCAAAAGTGGTGAGGATCTTCTTTTCCCAAATACCACAGAGCACCATCCCGTGGATAACAATACGGTTTTAACAGTCTTTGAGACCTTCGCGTCAAATAATAGGCGCAAGCGAACACTCCGCAGCATTGCCGAAATCTGCCACGTAGCAGCAATAAATCCATGGAGTGACACGGCTATTACCTTCAATGCCAGTGACGAACCTAAATTCCGAACAGCCAGAGCACTAGCCGCACTGGTCCTTAGTCCAATCGTGGACGGCTTTCGACTCACCAAAGTACTCATGGACGGCGGCAGCGGATTAAACCTCGTCTATGAGGAAACTCTTCAGAAAATGGAAATAGACCAGAACCGCATTGAGCAAAGTAGCACAACCTTTAGAGGAATCATACCCAGTCGGCAAGCACGATGCGCTGGGAAAATCACACTAGATGTGGTATTCGGTACGCCAGAGAACTATAGGTCCGAAGAAATCACATTTCAAGTGGCCCCATTCAGCAGTGGATACCACGCCCTTTTAGGACGTGAGGCGTTCACGATCTTCCAAGTTGTACCCCATTATGGGTACACGAAGCTCAAAATGCCCGGGCCCAACGGAATCATCACTCTCGCCAGTGATCCGGACACAACACTCCGCGCCGAAAACAAAACAGCCGCGCTGGCCCTCGAGGCATTATCCGAAGCCCTCTCGGCCGAGGAATTAACCACGCTACGCTCCACGGTGGACAGGGACGACGTGATACTCGCCAAGAGATCCAAGTCCACCTCTTTTAAACCAGCGGATGAAATAGTCAAATTCCAAGTCCACCCAATGGACCCTACAAAAAAAGCCTCCATCGGGGCACAGTTAAACCCCGTCGTGGATGCCGCACTATGAGAGTTCCTCTGCGAGAATTGGGACATATTCGCCTGGCATCTCTCAGACATGCCAGGAATCCCACGCAGGCTGGTCGAGCATAGCCTCAATATCCTAAAGGGATTCAAGCCAGTCAAGCAGGCTCTTCGGCGTTTCTTCGAACCTAAGAGACAGGCCATGGGAGAGGAACTAGCCAAGCTATTGGAGGCCGGATTCATCAGAGAAATAAAACACCTAGACTGGCTAGCAAACCTGGTGATGGTACCAAAGAAGGATAAATCCTAGCGCCTTTGTGTCGATTTCAAGGACCTCAATAAAGCTTGCCCAAAGGATCCCTTCCCCCTCCCCCGCATTGATCAAATTATTGATGCTACCGCAGGACATGAGTCATTGTGTTTCCTCGACGCATACTCCGGTTACCACCAAATCAAGATGGCAGAGTCCGACCAAGCCGCAACGGCATTCATCACACCATACGGTCCCTTCTGTTTCAACACAATGACTTTTGGGCTCAAAAATGTTGGCGCAACATATCAGCGCATGATTCAGACATGTCTGGAGAAAAAAATCGACAAAACAGTAGAGGGATACGTAGATGATGTGGTCATCAAAACTAAACATGTCGACTCTCTGATAGACGACTTGAGGCTCACATTCGACAACCTCCGAACATACGACATCAAGCTCAATCCGGAAAAATGCGTTTTCGGCGTACCAACCGGAAAGCTCCAGGGTTTCATTGTCTCCAGTAGAGGTATTGAAGCTAATCCGGCCAAAATCTGAGCTTTGTCACAGTTGGCTACCCCAATAGACCTCAAACAAATCCAGAAGTTAACTGGATGTGTGGCGGCTCTAAGCCGCTTTATCTCCCGCTTAGGAGAAAAGTCATTACCCCTATATCGCCTCCTTCGGCACACCGAACACTTCGAGTGGACAGACACTGCCACAACCGGATTGGAAGAAATAAAGGTCATACTGTCAACCAACCCAATCCTGGCCATGCCAAACATCGGCGAACCAATGCTATTATACATCGCGGCAACTCATCAAGTTGTAAGCGCAGTGCTCGTCGTCGAATGAGAAGCGGGTGGACATAAATTCCCTCTTCAAAAGCCGGTATATTATGTATCCACTATCCTCACTCCATGCAAATTACGGTACCCACATTATCAAAAGATAGCCTATGCGGTATTCATGGCATCCTGGAAACTGCGACACTACTTTCAAGAGTGTTCAATTACAGTAGCCTTGGAGGTGCCACTCAATGATACTATAAACAACCGCGATGCCACGGGCCGGATTGCCAAATGGGCCATTGAGCTCCTCCCGTTCGACATAACATACAAACCCCGGCGAGCCATTAAATCGCAAGTATTGGCCAACTTTGTTGCCGAATGGACGGAAGCCGAACTCCCTAAAGAGTACGATGCATACTCCAATTGGATTATGCACATCGACGGCTCCAAAATGTTGGCTGGACTGGGGGCTGGCGTCGTCCTGGCGTCCCCAACCGGAGATACGGTTCGATACGTACTGCAGATACTGTACACAGACTCCAACAATGTAGCCGAATACGAAGCCTTGTTACATGGTCTTCGGATGGCAGTTTCCATGGGCATTCAGCGCCTAGAGGTGTGTGGGGATTCGAACCTCGCAATATCCCAAATAAATGGAGACTTTGGTGCCAAGGATCCGAAGATGGCGGCCTACCGTAACGACGTCCTAAAGATGTCAGCTCGGTTCGAGGGGCTCGAATTTCACCATGTGGCTCGGGAAAACAATCAGGCGGCGGATATCCTCGCCCGCATCGGCGCAAAACGCGATCCGGTCCCCCCAACATCTTTTTAGAGAGGTTGTTTAAGCCATCCGTGGTATGGGAGGGGGACACCGGCAATATTAGTCTGGACCCGGCCACAACACTCGATACTGAACACTCTGACATAATCGGAGGCTCTGCCATCGAAATAACACCTTCAGCCCACGTAATAATGGCCATCATAGCCCCATGGACAAAACCATTCCTGGCCTACCTAACTAGGCAGGAACTTCCAGAGGACCAAAATGAGGCACGCTGCATAGTGCGGCGATCTAAGGCCTACAAGGTCCATGAGGGAGAATTGTATAAAAAAGCACTACCGGAGTCCTTCAAAGGTGCATCTCCGAGGAGGAAGGGCGGAACCTTTTGGCAGAAATTCACGCCGTACTCGGCGGCCACCATGCCGCAGCCCGGGCTCTTGTAAGCAAGGCCTTCCGTACAGGATTCTATTAGCCGACGGCCCGGGCAGATGCATAGGACTTGGTCCAACGCTGCGCCGGTTGCCAGCTTTTTGCAAATCAAAGCCACATGCCACCCACCGCTCTCCAAACAATCCCCATTACGTGGCCCTTCACGGTCTGGGGGCTTGACATGGTTGGACCCCTTAAAGGGGGAAACCACAAGAAAAAATACTTACTGGTCATGGTGGATAAATTCACCAAATGGATAGAAGCTAAACCTGTTAAAACAGCCGAATCCGGACCGGTGATAGACTTCATATCCAGGGTCGTACACCGCTATAGCGTCCCCTACAGCATCATCACTGATAATGGCACGAACTTCACGGTCGATGAGGTAAAACTCTGGTGCAACAAAATGGGCATCAAGCTTGATTATGCTTTAGTCTATCACCCACAGACCAACGGCCAAGTTGATCGAGCAAACGGTCTTATAATGAGCGGCATTAAACCCAGATTAGTGCGATCCTTAACAGAGTCTAACACGCACTGGGTAGGGGAGCTCGACTCTGTAGTCTGGGGGCTGCGGACCACGCCGAATCGTAGTACCGGATATACACCCTTCTTTATGGTGTACGGCGCAGAGGCAGTCTTGCCCTGTGACATAATTCATGACTCACCTCGAGTGCGCATGTACGAAGAAAGAGAAGCCGAGCTTGATCGGCAGGACAGCCTGGACACCCTGGAGGAGGAGCGCGACGTGGCAAAAGCCCGTTCCGCATTTTATCAGCAACAGGCTCGCAGATACCAATGCAGAGAAGTACGGGCCAAAACTTATAATGTTGGCGAACTAGTTCTACGCCTGCAGGATAAGAAAAAGAACAAGCTTGAGCCCAAATGGGAAGGTCCCTTTATTATTGACCAAGTTCTAACCGGTGGAGCATACCGTCTGCGGGATGCATCGACTAATCGACTCGAGCCGAACCCATGGAACGCGGCTAGGCTCTGAAGATTCTATGCCTAGCGCCGGACTCTATGTTCGTCTCCTTCCTCTGTCCATTTTTTGCATATACATTATCTGTTTTGTTTTCCTTTCTTTCTTTCTTTTATTCTTTCTCTAGGCCTTCAAGGGCCAACTTGTGCCTCTCTTGCACATTATAGATGCGCTAGCCACGCTCATCATACCTAGGGGCTTCTTTCACAGAAGCTTAATTATTTATCTGGGCCTCATGCCCCGCACATGTGTTATACTTCCGCATGTACCTTTTTCACCATTATATGCATTGATATGACTTATGTTTTGGCCAAGCTGGGTTGCCTGGCTCTTGTATTTATGCCCTACATTCCCGTTAATTTGGCTAGGGCATAAGGGGAGCACCTCTGCGATTGTTACTGTCGAGTCAGCCGGATGTGTACCTCAGACTGGGTGAAGCCGAAAGCTAGCGTTCTTAAGGGCATATTTGGTCGGTGAACAAAAGATGATTTTTATTTATTTTCCATATGTGCCCCCAGATGTTTTTTCCTGCGTTTCCTATCGCAGTCCAGACATGCACTTTAGGGCATGTGTACCCAGGGAAAGGAACCCTTAACGGAACTATTCTCCCTGGAAGATGTTTCTTACTACCCATGTAATATAACATAACTAGTTGGGCACTTGTCTATTCAAGCACTAATGACCCCTACGCCTGGTCTCCACGCATACCCCGGTTCTTATATAACTGAGCGGGTATTCGGATACACTCCGGACTATCGGGTCCCGAGGTTGAAGCGAAAAGATCCACCATGACAAATGATCTACAATCCGGCTAGAAGGCATTATACATGTCACTTTAATTTCATAGTCATGCAGACTGACTAAATTCCTCTTCTATACCATCCAACAGGCGGTCTAGCCTACAATCCTGTTGGGAATACTTTGCGGCTAATTCTACTTGCCCATAAACTAAGCTAATGGGAATCTCTTCTCCGTCGGGCCCCACAGGTCCGACCTCGGCCATGTGATTTGGGTCAGCCTTGGTATACCACGTCTTCACCATGGCCCAGGCTTCCCTGGCACCTTGACGGCAGGCTGATATCTTCCATAATCGGAAGTGCAGCCGTGCTCCCTTGAGCTTCTCCGTAAGCTCTGCAACGCCTTCTGGAAAGGAGGCGGATGGCCATAAGGCATGGGCAATACCTTGCATCACCTGTCGAACTTGTTCGTGCAGTTGTGAGAGCTCGGATAGAAGATCACCCGCAGACCCGGGCATTTCCTCCGCGGGATGACCCGTCAGCATACCTACAGACATAACGATGTTAGTCGGCTTCTTCGCTGAACTCCTTCAAAAGGATTCGTTCAAGCACTTACTGAAAATGCCGCGTCGAAGCCGCTTATTCTCCTTCTCGGAGTCTGTGAGCTGGGCTCGAACGTCTTTTAGTTCCATGCTCAGCTTGGTATTGGCGTCTTGGAGATTGTTTTTCTCCCGCCTGACCTCAGTCAGCATGCGTTCGCCAACCTGTAGCTATCGCACGACATGCTGGTCCTCCGGATTCATCTGCAACATCTATTGTTAGATCTGCAGCCACGCCGCACACTATATGGTAACCATCATTCTTTAAATGTTACCAGTGGGGGACTTTTTCGGTTCCTTCAATGCGGCAACAGCGGCCCGCAGTTGGGCCTTGCATTCCTCCAGCTCCTGTGACAGCCGACTATTCTTCTCTGTAAGAACCTGCACAATAAAGATGATCCTTAAATCAGTTCTGCTAACTGTTTCAAGTCTCAGGGGCTACTGATACATATAATCGTCAGATTTACTTACCCGTACATCCTTTACATACAGATCCGTGGCTCTGGCTAGACCATCTTGAGCAGCACGAAGGTACGCCTCTCCAGAATTGAAGGCATCAAATGCCTCTGGTGAGAAACAAGAGTCGCGGAGTATGGCCCGGCGGCGCCTATGATTCATGGCGCTTTCCACTTCTGAATTTGTGGCGGATAATCTATCTGCATCCTCTGTAGGAGGATTATCCTGCGCCCGCCCCATATCGGCTTCCGCCTCTATGTCCGGTCCTGGCGCCCGACTGGTGGAAGCGTGATTAGCAACATTGCCGGACATATTCCGGCGAGCATTTTTTCTATTAAAGAAACATGGGCGTCATTACATTTCGAGAAAGACGACAACCACGGAGCGGGGTTTCTGTTATACCTTTGCGCCGGCGTCTCCATCCTGACCGCCTTCCTTTTTGGCCTGCCCGACCTCGGTGCCTCTTGTTGGCGAGTTGCTGCGGGTTCGGCAAGGCGTCCCGAATGCCTTCCCTGTAAAAACGCCATATGTATATGGTAGGTGAAGTGTCTAAAAGGGGGATCCTAGTTTTTGGAGTTGGGATTTTTGGTTTTTCTTACGTGCGATGCAGGAAGCAGTCTGGGATAGTCGGCTGTAATGGCCACCATGGCATCATCGCAGCTTAGCTGATAGAACTGCCGGTCTATCAGCTCCACGAATATGACCGGATCTTCTTCGAGTCCGGAGTCAAGGGCCCGGTCAGGGTCCTCCGGTTGTGGAGAGGGGCTGCTGACCTCCTTTATGGCTTTTCGCAGTTCCTGCCGCAGAAGGGCAAGGTGAATACTTACGACAAAGAATGCGGGAAGAATGGGAGTAAGGGGATATAACTTACCCAACTTGGAGGATTGTACATGGAGAATCCATCCCGTGGCTTGATGCGGATGAACTCCTCTTCCTCTCCCTTGAACAATTCGGACAGAATTTTTGCTAAAGCGGCAGCATTGTTCGGACCCTTGTGCCCGCAGCGGGTGGCATCATCCGCCCCGTTAAAGCACCACAAGGGGTGCCCACGATATTGAAGTGGTTGCACTCCCCGCATTATGCAAATCGACATAACTTCGACTACTGTCAATCCTGATTGAGCCAGTGCTTTAATCCGGTTCATCAGGTAAAGGACTTCTCCATTGTCTTCCTCCTGGGGGCTCCGTGGGTGCCAATTTCGGTGTTTCTTCAGAGGAGCATTGCTGAATTCAGGAAGACCCCGCCGAACAGGGTCCGGAAGGGGAACGTCCTCCATATAAAACCATTTTGAAGGCCAGTCTTCGGACGACTTCTTCGGGGTACCGGACAGGTATCCGGTTCCGGTGATGCTCCATATTTCGGCTCCACCCACTTGATAAAGTGACCCCCTCTGTGTGCGAGGGACGAGGCAAAACAGCCTTTTCCACAGCTCGAAATGAGCCTCGCAGCCTAGGAACAACTTGCAGAGAGCGACATAGCCGGCGATGTGTAGAATGGAGGCAGGGGTGAAATTGTGTAATTGGAGGCCGTAGAACTCCAGGAGCCCGCGGAGGAACTGATGGATTGGAAATCCGAGTCCCCTTAATAAATAAGGAACAAGGCAGACCCGCTCCCCCGTAGAGGGACTGGGAAAGCTCTCCGCTTGCTCCCCGCCATTGTAGGTGGCAAGCCCGGCTCGAACGGGCACCATGTGTGCTGGAGGGAGAAATCCCTTAGTCTGTAGTTCGATTAATCGATTGTGTGGGACTGAACACCTCTCCCAATCACCGGGCTTAGGGCTACGGGGGCGAGAGGAGGAGCTGCGAAGGTCGGCCATGCTGGAATGGATCTTTCCGAAGCGCGCTCTGATGGATTCTCGCTGGGGGAGGATGGTATGGATTGGATCTGAGAATCCTCATCCTTTTAATAGACAATTTATTTATCTGGCTAGGGGGCGAATATAAAAACGCCCTGGCACCTCGTATTACTTCGACGCGTGGGAGATAGCCCTTATTGGGCGCAGAAGCCAAGGGGTCCAAACATTAATGGGACCGGACACTGCTTTACAAACATTCGAAATATGGAGAAGAACCCGCCTTGCAATGCCGAAGACAACACTGCACGCCGGACTCATCGTCATTGAAGCCTGGTTCGAGGGCTACTGAGGGAGTCCTGGATTAGGGAGTATCCGGACAGCCGGATTATATCCTTTGGCCGGACTGTTGGACTATGAAGATACAAGATTGAAGACTTCATCTCGGGTCCGGATGGGACTCTACTTGGCATGGAAGGCAAGCTAGGCAATAGGGATATGTATATCTCCTCCTCTGTAACTGACCTTGTGTAACCCTAGCCCCCTCCGATGTCTATATAAACCAGAGGGTTTTAGTCCGTAGAACAACAGACAATCATACCATAGGCTAGCTTCTAGGGTTTAGCCTCTCCGATCTCGTGGTAGATCAATTCTTGTAATACTCATATCATCAAGAATAAATCGAGCAGGACATAGGGTTTTACCTCCATCAAGAGGGCCAGAACCTGGGTAAAACATCGTGTCCCCTGCCTCCTGTTACCATCCGCCTTAGACGCACAGTTCGGGACCCCTTACCCGAGATCCGCCGGTTTTGACACCGACGAAGATCTATAGAGATAGATCAAGACGCTTGATAAGTTTTTCAATGAGTACATACCTTGACAAGATTTTGAAGTAGTTCAAAATGGAACAGTTAAAAAGGAATTCCTGCCTGTGTTACAAGGTGTGAAGTTGAGTAAGACTCAAAACCCGACCACGGCAGAAGATAGAGAGAGAATGAAAGTCATTCCCTATGCCTCAGCCATAGGTTCTATAAAGTATGCCATGCTGTGTACCAGACCTATTGTATACCCTGATGAAGCTATGTACCTAGGGTAGGGGCACGGACCCGTCCAAAGAGCCCTACCCAAGGACATCCCTAGAAGAAATCACCTATCAATCGACTTGAAGGTACCCCACTCGACAGGTTCAAGACACTCGACCAAGAAGCTACCACTCGACCATGAAGCTAATCACTCGACTGCCAAGAGACCTACAGTCACTCCGTAGGCAAACGGTCAGCTGTTAAGTAGTCTTCATGGTCATTATAGCACTTTATTAGAGGCGTTACCAGTAACGCCCAATCTTAAATGTACCTTAAACCCTGCATTACTAAGCGCAGGAGGGGGCCGGCGAACTCTATATAAGCCACCCCCCTCCTCAGTATGAAGGGTTCGCACCCCTGTAATCCATACACGCATAATCCAGTCGACCGCCTCCGGGCTCCGAGACGTAGGGCTATTACTTCCTCGGAGAAGGACCTGAACTCGTAAACCTCGCGTGTAACAACTTCCCAATAGCTAGGATCTAGCCTCTCCATACTCACCCCCCTACATCACTGTCAGAGTCGGAACCACGACAGTTGGCGCCCACCGTGGGGCAGGAATCTTAGCGCTTAGTTGGAGAAGTTGCGATCTTTTCCGATCCCTTTGATCATGGTTTCTTGCGGAGTTTTGGTGGAGGGCCGCGAGATCCGTCTCGGCGCGCTCACCTTCATCGCCGATGACTCCGCCTGGCTTCAGGAGGCACCACTCGACATCGACGCGCTCCCCGTCCGCGGCGTGACGCACTTCCGCGCATGCATTCGTGGAGTCCTCCTGCGGCAGCCGTCGACCCAGTATCGGTCGACCCCTGCTTCATCTCCCCGCCCTGTCTCCCACCAGCGCAAGCGCTCCGGTCGGTCGAGACTTCAGCGATGGGTGAGGCACGCCGTGGCCCGCCAGTCGGCAGCCCCACAAGTTGCGGCAATCGAGCCCGTCGAGTCCCTCTATGGCCTGTTCGACCCGTCGACTAGCTCCGTGGGGACCGCATCCGAGTGCGACAGCAGCAACCCAGCGGCTGAGGTTCTGGCGGTCGATGGGACACACAGTCCCCCCGGTTTCCCTCGCGCTGACGGAGCTACGGGCAGAGGCGACCCGTCGCGTCCCCACGATGAGTATCTGCCCGAACCTCTCACGTCGTTACAATGAGAGGAGCTTCGCCGCCGGAACATGGACGCACTCCGCACTCCTATTGTCGGAGAAACCCCCGAGGCCCAGGCCTTGGAGGACGTGCGCCTTGCTAACCTGGCCGAGCGCACTCGACTGGAGAATCTCCAGCGAATACTCAACGAGCAAGCGCGTCAGCGGGCTCCCGAGTCCAGTCGACGTCCGCTAGCTCCCGAGTCCAGTCGGCGCCGGCTCTTCTCACCGCCTCAGGTATATCGAACCCCAGTTCAGAATTTGGCCGCTGCAGCCCGTATAGCAGAGTCAATTCAGCCATCCCAGTCAGAGGCAGGCAGGGGCTTGTTGCAGATCAGAGCATTGCTCCGGGCGGCAGGAAACCAGAATTCCGCCGTTTCTCAGTCGCGGGATAGGATCCACAGTTGATCCGTTGCAGCAGACACAGTCCAGTCAGCCCACAGCCCGAGATCGCCCCCGAGGCGTGAGGGACGTGATGACCGGCATGATCAGTACAGGAGGAATGAGCAGTATGATCATCGATTCAGTCGAGATGATCGACGTCGAGTGCCAACCCCTCCCCCGAGGAGCGGGTCATATGCGCCTCGACGGCAAGATGATAGACGCCCTCACAGTGTTGGGCAGAGGATTCCAGTCGACCCCAGAGACCCAGGTTTTGATGCGAGGTCTATCCTCGTTCAAGGTTTGGTCGACAGGAACAGGGCTCATCGAGAGGGCCACAACAGAGATGCGCCTGCCAGCAGCAGCAGAGTACGTGTTTCAGGGCCAGAGTGCTTCAGTCGATCCATTAGGGCCGCAGTGATTCCTCCCAATTTCAGGCTGGCAACTGGAGTCAGCAAGTTCACCGGCGAGTCCAAGCCTGACACTTGGCTCGAAGATTACCGAGTGGCTGTACAGATCGGCGGTGGCAATGATGAAGTGGCCATGAAGCATTTGCCTCTTATGTTGAAGGGCTCAGCCAGAGCGTGGTTGAATCAGTTGGCACCTAGAAGCATTTACACCTGGGAGGACCTCTCTCGAGTGTTTGTCACGACCTTTGAAGGAACATGCAAACGACCTGCAGGCCTCACAGAGTTACGGTCTTGCGTGCAGAAGCCGAATGAAACACTAAGGGATTACATCCAGAGGTGGATCACGCTGCACCACACAGTTGAGAACGTGCCAGACCATCAAGTCGTTTGCGCTTTCAAAGAGGGCGTTAAATACAGAGAGTTGAATCTGAAGTTCGGTCGAACTGGAGAGATGTCTCTGAATCGGATGATGGAGATCGCCACCAAGTACGCTAATGGTGAAGACGAAGACCAACTCCGAAGCGGCAAGCTCAAAGCAGTCGCCCAAGAAACTGGAGGAAACTCCACTCGGAAACAGAAGCAGAAGGCCGTGCCAACTGCTCCCGGGGAGGCCCTGGCCGTTGCCCAGGGAAACTTCAAGGGGAAACCCGAGGGCACCTGGAAGCCCAAGAAGGTCAAAGATCAAGACGGGAATGATGTTTTGGACTTACCGTGTCACATCCACACCAAGAAAGACGAAGAGGGTAATTTTATTTACCCAAAGCATACCACTCGACAGTGCCGGCTCCTGATCCAGCAGTTCCAGGGCAAGAAGCCCAAAGATAAGGAAAAGGAGCCAGACAGGATTGAAGACAAAGAAGACAGTGACGATGGATACCCCCAGATCAATTCCACCCTGATGATTTTTGCTGATGTTGAGAGCAAGAGTCGACTGAAAGTCATTAACCGTGAGGTGAACATGGTTGCCCCGGCAACACCCAATTACCTGAAGTGGTCGCAGACTGCCATCACATTCGACCAGTCGGATCACCCGACGCACATTGCCACCCCTGGGAGGCAAGCTTTGGTGGTCGACCCAGTTGTCGAAGGCACTCGATTGACCAAAGTATTGATGGACGGCGGCAGTGGCCTGAACATACTGTACTCTGAGACTTTGAAAGGGATGGGCATTCCGATGTCCAGACTTAGTACCAGCAACACGAGCTTCCATGGAGTCATTCCTGGGAAGAAAGCCGAGTCGCTCGGTCAGATTGCTCCTGATGTAGTTTTCGGTGATTCAAAGAATTACCGCAAGGAAAGGTTGACATTCGAAGTTGTGGACTTCCAGAGTGCCTATCATGCCATTTTGGGTAGGCCAGCTTACGCACGCTTCATGGCTCGACCATGTTACGTGTATCTCAAACTGAAGATGCCTGGCCCCAAAGGTGTGATCACTGTTACTGGCAGCCGAAAGAAAGCAGAAGAATGCTTTCAGAAAGGCTCAAAGATCGCTGACGCTCAGATGGCAGTAGTCGAGCTGAAAGAGTACCAAAAGACTGCCGATCCGAGTGAATTGCTGCGAGCCAAGAAGCCCGCCTCAGAATCAGCTTTTCAGTCGGCTGGCGAAACAAAGACAGTCCACATTCACCCGACCGACCCCGACGACGCTCGACTCCAAATAGGAAGAAGCGCTCATCCAGCTCCTCCGTGAGAACTGGGATATCTTCGCATGGAAACCCTCTGACATGCCTGGAGTTCCCAGAGAGCTGGCTGAGCACCGTCTACGAGTCGACCCAAAATTCAAGCCTGTGAAGGAACATCTTCGATGGTCCGCCGTCCAGAAGAAGCAAGCCATTGGCGAGGAAGTGGCTCGGCTCTTAGCAGTAGAGTTCATCCGAGAGATATACCACTCCGAGGGGCTCGCCAATGTCGTCATGGTCCCCAAAAAGGACAAGTCGCTCCGCATGTCCATTGACTTCAAGCATATCAATTGGGCCTGCCCGAAAGATCATTTTCCCCTCCCTCGCATCGACCAAATAGTCGACTCGACTGCAGGGTGCGAGAGACTGTCTTTCCTAGACGCCTATTCCGGGTACCATCAGATCCGTCTGTATGGGCCCGACGAGATCAAAACAGCTTTCATCACTCCATTCGGGTGCTTCTGTTACGTCACCATGCCGTTCGGCCTCAAGAACGCCGGAGCCACGTTCATGAGAATGATTCAGAAGTGTTTACTCACTCAAATCAGTCGGAATGTGGAGGCATACATGGACGATATCCTGGTCAAATCCCGAAAAGGTTCCGACCTGCGGGCTGACCTTGCTGAAACCTTTGCCAATCTCAGGAGGTATGATATCAAGCTCAATCCATCAAAGTGCACATTCGGAATTCTAGGTGGAAAGTTACTCGGTTTTCTCGTTTCCGAATGAGGGATCGACGCCAATCCTGAGAAAATTGGCACCATACTCCGGATGAAGCATCCTGTATGCGTGCACGATGTCCAAAAGCTTACAGGCTGCTTGGCCGCTTTAAGTCGATTCATTTCTCGTCTCGGTGAAAAGGCGTTGCCTCTTTACCGACTGATGAAGAAGTCTGACAAATTCGAGTGGACTCCAGAAGCTGATGCAGCGTTTGCAGATCTCAAAGCTCTGCTCTCCACCCAGCCGGTGCTTGCTTCCCCAATCAGCAAAGAACCTTTGTTGCTTTACATTGCAGCCACAGGACAAGTTGTCGGCATAGTACTTACGGTCGAGCGAGAAGAGGAAGGAAAGGCCTTCAGAGTTTAGCGTCCATTCTATTACGTGTCTGAAGTTTTGACCCCTTCAAAACAAAGATACCCCCATTACCAGAAGCTTGTATATGGGATTTACATGACCACAAAGAAGGTTGCACATTACTTCTCTGACCACTCCATTACAGTCATCAGCGACGCCCCACTGTCAGAGATTCTGCACAACAGAGATGCAACTGGTCGAGAGGCCAAGTGGGCGATTGAACTCCTTCCCTTAGATATCAAGTTCGAGGCAAAGAAGGCTATCAAGCCCCAAGCAATCACAGATTTCATCGCCGAGTGGATTGAACAGCAACTTCCGACTCAAGTTCACTCGGAGCACTGGACCATGTTCTTCGATGAATCTAAGATGCTTAATGGTTCCGGCGCGGGAGTAGTCTTAGTCTCCCCCCAAGGAGATAAGCTCAGATATGCTCTCCAGATTCACTTTGATTCCTCCAATAATGAAGCAGAGTATGAAGCACTTTTGTATGGGTTGCGCATGGCCATTTCACTCGGCGTCCGTCGCCTCATGGTCTATGGCGATTCGGATTTAGTGGTTAATCAAGTGATGAAGGAGTGGGACGTCAGAAGTCCCGCTATGACCGGTTACTGCAACGCAGTAAGAAAGCTAGAAAAGAAATTTGAGGGGTTGGAGCTTCATCACATTCCCCGACTGAAAAATCAGGCAGCTGATGATCTGGAAAAGATAGGCTCCAAGAGGGAAGCCATTCCCAGCAACGTGTTCCTGGAACACATCCACTCGCCGTCAGTCCAAGAAGACCCCTACACAGAAGAAACCCCGCAGCTGAAAAGTGCCACAGATCCGACTGGAGTCGAAGTTCTTGCCGTGGTCGACCTAATCATGGAAGTCTTGGCGATCACTCCCGACTGGACGGTACCGTACATCGCGTATATCCTAAGAAAAGAACTCCCGGAGGACAAAGAAGAGGCTCGACAGATCGTCCGTCGATCCAAGGCCTTCACAGTCATAAAAGGACAGTAGTACAGAGAAAGCGCGACTGGAATCGGTCAGAAGTGCATAACACCGGAAGAAGGTCAGATGATCCTTGATGAGATCCACTCAGGGACCTGTGGTCACTATGCGTCCTCTCAGACCATTGTGGCCAAAGCATACCGAGCGGGATTTTACTGGCCAAGAGCAAATGAGATGGCAAAGGAGATAGTCGACAAGTGTGAGGGGTGTCAGTTCTACTCCAACATGTCACACAAGCCCGCATCAGCCCTGAAGACCATTCCACTCGTCTGGCCCTTCGCTGTCTGGGGACTGGACATGGTCGGTCCTCTGAGAACAGGCAGGAGCGGTTTCACCCATGTGCTTGTGGCAGTCGACAAGTTTACCAAATGGATTGAAGCTAAACCCATCAAGAACCTCGATGCTTGCACTGCTATTAGTTTCGTCAGAGGACTAACATTCAGATATGGAGTCCCTCACAGCATCATCACTGACAATGGGTCAAACTTCGATTCAGACCAGTTCAGAGCCTTTTGCGCCTCTCAAGGCACTCGAGTCGACTATGCATCAGTCGCCCATCCCCAGTCGAATGGACAAGCTGAAAGAGCAAATGGTCTGATCCTCAAAGGACTAAAACCTCGACTAATGCGTGATCTCAAGCACGCGGCAGGTGCCTGGGTTGACGAGCTTCCGTTAGTTCTGTGGGGATTAAGGACCACCCCTAACCGGTCGACTGGAAGAACCCCATTCTTTCTTGTTTATGGAGCCGAAGCCGTTCTGCCAAGTGATCTCCTTCACAACGCTCCCCGAGTCGAGCTTTAGACCGAAGATGAAGCAGAACAGGCTCGGCAAGATGCAGTAGACCTCCTGGAAGAAGAAAGAGAGATGGCCATGATCAGATCGACCATTTATCAGCAAGACTTGCGTCGATTCCATGCCCGGCATGTGAAGAGTCGAGCCTTCCAAGAAGGAGATTTGGTCCTCCGAGTGGATCAACGGAAACCACACAAGCTTGCTCCTACTTGGGAAGGCCCCTTCATCATCACCAGAGTCCTCCACAACGGAGCGTATCACCTCTACAATGTTGATCGCCAGATCGACGAGCCGCGAGCTTGGAACGCGGAGCTGCTCCGCCACTTTTACACTTAAGTTCCTTCCTATAAAGATGTAATAAGAGAAACTTACGCAGTTCGTTTTTATCAAAGTCAAGAGTGTTCCAGTGATTGCTGTCACTTTTGTTTACATACGGAAACCCCCAGTGGGTGACTTAGGCGCGAATCCGTTTCGCCCAAGTTCAAAAAAAAATCCTACCGAGCGGAGAGCAAACCTCCCACTCGGGGGCTTAGCTGCAGTCCAGCACTCGCCTACGTTCTCCTATGAAGAGACTTAGCTGCAGTCAGCACTCGCCTAAGTTTGAAAAATCCTACCAAGTGGAGAGCAAACCTCCCACTCGGGGTCTTAGCTGCAGTCCAGCACTCGCCTAAGTTCTCCTACGAAGAGACTTAGCTGCAGTCAGCACTCGCCTAAGTTTGAAAAATCCTACTGAGTGGAGAGCAAACCTCCCACTCGGGGGCTTAGCTGCAGTCCAGCACTCGCCTAAGTTCTCCTACGAAGAGACTTAGCTGCAGTCAGCACTCGCCTAAGTTTGAAAGATCCTACAGAGTGGAGAGCAAACCTCCCACTCGGGGGCTTAGCTGCAGTCCAGCACTCGCCTAAGTTCTCCTACGAAGAGACTTAGCTGCAGTCAGCACTCGCCTAAGTTTGAAAGATCCTACAGAGTGGAGAGCAAACCTCCCACTCGGGGGCTTAGCTGCAGTCTAGCACTCGCCTAAGTTCTCCTACGAAGAGACTTAGCTGCAGTCAGCACTAGCCTAAGTTTGAAAAATCCTACCGAGTGGAGAGCAAACCTCCCACTCGGGGGCTTAGCTGCAGTCCAGCACTCGCCTAAGTTCTCCTACGAAGAGACTTAGCTGCAGTCAGCACTCGCCTAAGTTTGAAAAATCCTACCAAGTGGAGAGCAAACCTCCCACTCGGGGGCTTAGCTATAGTCCAGCACTCGCCTAAGTTCTCCTACAAAGAGACTTAGCTGCAGTCAGCACTCGCCTAAGTTAGAAAAATCCTACCGAGTGGAGAGAAAACCTCCCACTCGGGGGGCTTAGCTGCAGTCCAGCACTCGCCTAAGTTCTCCTACGAAGAGACTTAGCTGCAGTCAGCACTCGCCTAAGTTTGAAATCCTACCGAGCGAGAGCAAACCTCCCGCTCGAAGGCTTAGCTGCAGCCCAGCGCTTGCCTAAGTATGAAACACATCTCATTTCCCAAGGACGACGAGGGGCGAGTCGACTGCCACCCCCTCCTGGAGAGCTTCTCCACAAATACAATGTGCGCTCCGTCCCACTCTGCAGTAACAGGGTGTAGATCGACTACTACCTTCTCCTTCGGAGCTGCACCTCAGACACAAAGTTATTTCGAGTGAAGACCAAAATCCACTCGATGGGTCATCCACAAAGAGATTCAACGACAAATCAAGTTCAAATAAAGCCTAAAAGGTCCCAGAGACCTCAGATCAAAGCACTCGAGCCCCCGGCTTGGCAGAATTTAACTATTACACTTCCACTCGGCATTCCGAGGAAAATTTAAGGTAGAGTTTAATGGATTACAAAATACACTCGGCATTCCAAGGCAAGTTTTTTTCATTCCTTAGGAGGAGGAGGACTGGAAGGGGCGACAAAATCATCCAAGTCGATCCCGTCTGCGATACGGGTAGCAGCAGCAATAAATGTCTCCATGAAGTCCTGGAAGTTGTGCTTCCTCGTGTTGGCGACTTGGATGGCGGCCGGCTTCTCCTCCCGCACCTCCTTGCAATGGACACGGACCAGAGACAGAGCCACGTCAGCGCCACACCGAGCTGAAGACTTCTTCCACTCCTGCACTCGGTCAGGGATTCCGTTGAGTCGAGTCATCAGAGACTCGAGATCATTCTGGAGCGTAGACTCTGGCCAAAGCATCGGGTCGATCCGCGTCATGGCAACCTTCAGTCGAGCCAAGTAATCCACGACGCCGTCAACACGAGATTCCAGTCGGAGCAGGTTCATGGCAGCTTCATCTTTCACCCGAGAGTTGATTGGATCCAAACCTGTTTCGATCCGCCCAGTCTCCTCTTAAAAGTTCTGGCAAAGTTCTGCATACACGACCCAAGGATAAGTCAAATTTCGTAAAACTGAGTCGACACAAAAAAAAACAGTCGGAACTGAATGTGCACCTTCGAGCTTGATGTACAACTTCTTGGCAAAACTCCTCAAGTAGCCCTCCAGGTCGTCCCTCCTACGAGCGATGCCTTCCATCTTCTCACCCAAGAGGAGGTTCTCCTTCTTCCAATTTGCAGTCAACCTGTTGGCTTCATTCAGAGCGGTCTGCAACTTGGTATTCTCTTTTTCCAATTGATCGACCGAAGCCAGCTTCTGTGTGGCCAGAGCAGTCTTGTCATCGGCCTCCTTACGGGCAGCAGCCAAGTCCTGATCCTTCTTCGCCAGAGCTTCTTTCAGTTTTTCTGCAAAAAAATGATGATTGAGTCGGAGAAAGCGAAAAGATACTCAAGCCTAAAAACTAACCAGTCGACAAAGGCGTCTTACCTGCGGCGCCGTCTCTGACCTTCTACAGCTCTGTCCTGGCCAGCTCCAGATGAAGGTTCATTTGAATTTGCTGCTTCTCCAAGTCAGCCAAGCGGGTTCCAAGATCACAAGATCTCTGAAGTCAAAGGGGAGGAGTTACAATTTCAGTAAAAAAAGCAACAAAGGCAATAAATACTAAGACTACGGTCGACTGCCAGCAGTCCACCATAGTCTCGGGGACTACACCCAGTGGGTGCACTTAGCGTGCCCCCACCGGTTCCTATCCCACCCGACCGACCCCTGAAGTCGAGTCCAAGACAAGTTGCTTCCGAGCAGCTAAGAGACAATAATGGAGTTTCTAATACTACAGCCGAAGCGAAACATTCGACAGTAGCCTCGGGGACTACACCCAGTGGGTGCACTCAGCGTGCCCCCACAGTAAAAAAGAGAGAAAGACGTCGACTGCCCGCAGTCGACAGGATACCGTTCCATTCGACATGACCCGATCAGACAGAGCGAAGAAACTCAACTACAACGACTCAATTTAAAGACTACAGTCGACTTCCAGCAGTCCACCGTAGTCTCGGGGACTACACCCAGTGGGTGCACTTAGCATGCCCCCACTCGTCCAAGAATTGGCAAACACACCCAGTGGGTGTACAAACTTAAAGATCTTCGGAAAAGAGATTCTTCAAAGGACATATCGAAACAGACCAAGTGTTGAAGTCGACTGACCTGGACATTGCTCTGAAGAGCCGAGCTTGCGTCATAAGCCGCCTGGCAAGCCTCCCGAGCCACTTTCACCTGTTCCATCATGATTCCAGCCTGACGTACAGCCTCCTTCGCAGTAGCCGCTTGGTCCTCAGGGACGGGGTACGCAGCAAAAAGCGAAGACGGATCCGCAGTCGACGCTAAAGGCCGCACACTCGTCAGAGGAACAGCGAAAGTCACGGAAGCCCGAGTGGGTTCGCCATCGTCTCGAACTACGGCCTCAGGCGCCGGAGTGGATTGCGGAGTCTTGCCAGCCAACGCCTTCTTCTTCCTCTTCACCCTCAGTGGTTCATTGTCGTCGTCGTCCGTGAGGTCAATAACATGAGGAGGAGCTGCAAGGAAAACATTGGACATCAGTGATCGTACCAGGGTTGGAGGTGACAGCGTCCTCCATCTCTTGGTCATCGTTCCTGGCGGAGACCTCAGAAGTTGCGCCACTACAAATCTCGAAAGTTAGTCAGTTGGCCCAGTGAATCGACCAAGGATTCGTCCACAGTCGACAAAGGAAAGCAAGTGTTATTGTTACCCGGAAATGGTGGGAACAGCTATCTTCATCTTGGGCAAGGCCTTGGGCGGCTTGGATGGCGTCGCTCGTGGGTGCTTGGGAGCCTTCCCGGTCGGCGGAGGAGAAGAAGTCCGAGGGCGTTTCGACGACTGCCCAATAGGAGCAGTCGCCTTGCCACGTTCCTGCGCTGGATCGTGGGTGAGCTTGGATCGCCCCTCCGGGCGGGAGGGCTCAGCCTCCTCCTCCTCTTCGCTGGAGAAGATGTCGTCGCCTTCCTCTCCCTCACCGTCGGACTCCCACTCGCCCTGGTCGTCCTCGCTCTCGCCTCCGCTCCCCTCACCTTCCTCAGTCGACCCTTGTGCCCCGTTGGGCGTCGAGTACATCTCAGTGGTCGCCTGGAAGACAACAGACAGGACGAAAGTCAATCGACTTACCCAAAGAAGACCAATACAGAAGGCCAGATATCCGACACAAAGACATACCTGATCCACTTCATATGAGTTGTCGAGTGGAATTACCCTCCTGGCTCCTCGGGGGTTGTCTTTGTTCCCCGTGATGCTTGACAGCCACCCCTCCAGCATCTCGTCGGTGACCTCCTCTGGGTGGATCCGAGTGGTGTCGTCAAGGCCAGAATACAGCCACATCAGGTGGTCTCGCGCCTGGAGCGGTTGGATGCGCCTCTGGAGAAAGACCTCTAACAGGTCCATCCCAGTCACCCCCTCACGGACAAGCTCAACCACTCGACCCGCCAATACCTTGACTTGAGCCCTTTCCTCCGGCATGACTTTCAGAGAGACAGGCTTCTCGGCTCGGTCGAGGGAAAAAGGAGGAAGACCAGTCGACTGTCCGGGGGTCGCCTGGTCCTGGCAGTAGAACCAGGTCGACTGCCAGCCGCGGACCGACTCCGGGAAGGTGATAGAGGGGAAACAGCTATTCCCCCTTGTCTGGATCGCCAGGCCCCCGCACAGCTGGATCACTTGCGTCTTCTAATCACTCGACTTGGCCTTTTTAACCGACTGAGAGCGGCAAGTAAAAATATGCTTGAAAAGCCCCCAATGCGGACGGCAACCCAGGAAGGCCTCGCACATGGAAATGAACGCGGCAAGATAGACTATGGAGTTGGGGGTAAAGTGATGGAGCTGCGCTCCGAAGAAATTCAAGAAGCTCCGGAAGAAGGGATGGGGAGGTAGAGAAAACCCTCAGTCGATGTGGGTGGCGAGGAGCACGCACTCACCGTCGCGGGGTTGAGGTTCAATCTCCCTCCCCGGGAGACGCGCAGCCTCGTGGGGAATGGCTCCTCCCTCGACCATGTCGTCGAGATCTTCCTGCCGGAGCACCGATGGCATCCAGTCGCCCTGAATCCAACCCTTGGGCAGGGTGGTCCGGGAGGAAGATCCGCCTCGTGCAGACCTCTTTCCTTTCCCCGCCGCCGCCACCTTCTTCGCGCGCTCCAAAGCAGTGGTCTTGCCCTTCACCATCGTCGCCAGCGAGGTCTCACACGGGCTAACGGCGCTAGGGTACCGCCGAAGGTCACGGGAGGGCTGGTGAAGGGAGAGAGCAAGAAGGAAGAAGAAGAGAAGCGCGCGGCTTAGAAACCCCGAGCCGGCAACTTATAAGGGGCCGCTCCCGAGTGGCTGACTGGTAGGCCCAGGCAGTCCAGTCAAATCCCGCAGCAGACGCCCGCGCAGCACGTGGCGAAAAAGGCGACGCGAGGATCGAGGAGTTTCCGCTTTATCACTTCCGATTACTACGGCTGCTCCCGTCCCGCGCGCTTCCCAAAATCCAAATCCCATGAGATCCGCGGGCCGCAGAACCACTTGCCAAAAATAGAGTATCCCGATCGCACCAACACTCGGCATGTCGCAAGCAAAGATATTCACTCGACGAAAGGCCTGGAATGGATCAAGGCGACTGAAAGAGGTTGATGACGTCATCCGTGACAACTGACCCTAAACGAGGCACTCATACAGCCCCAAAGAACCAGTCGGAAAGGATCCCCAACTCTTTCCCCACTCTAACCTCGATCCATTCGGGGGCTAATGATGAAGCTATGTACCTAGGGTAGGGGCACGGACCCATCCAAAGAGCCCTACCCAAGGACATCCCTAGAAGAAATCACCTATCAATCGACTTGAAGGTACCCCACTCGACAGGTTCAAGACATTCGACCAAGAAGCTACCACTCGACCATGAAGCTAATCACTCGACTGCCAAGAGACCTACAGTCACTCCGTAGGCAAACGGTCAGCTGTTAAGTAGTCTTCATGGTCATTATAGCACTTTATTAGAGGCGTTACTAGTAACGCCCAATCTTAAATGTACCTTAAACCCTGCATTACTGAGGGCAGGAGGGGACCGGCGAACTCTATATAAGCCACCCCCTCCTCAGTATGAAGGGTTCGCACCCCTGTAATCCATACACGCATAATCCAGTCGACCGCCTCCGGGCTCCGAGATGTAGGGCTATTACTTCCTCCGAGAAGGGCCTGAACTCGTAAACCTCGCGTGTAACAACTTCCCAATAGCTAGGATCTAGCCTCTCCATACTCACCCCCCCCCCCTACATCACTGTCAGAGTCGTAACCATGACATACCCTACCCTGAGTTTGGCAAGGGAGTACAATAGTGATCTAGGAGTAGATCACTGGACATTGGTCAATATTATCCTTAGTGGAATAAGGATATGTTTCTCGATTATGGAGGTGACAAAAGGTTCATCGTAAAGGGTTACGTCGATGCATGTTTTGACACTGATCCAGATGACTCAAAATATCAATCTGGATACATATTGAAAGTGGGAGCAATTAGCTAGAGTAGCTCCGTGCAGAGCATTGTTGACATAGAAATTTGCAAAATGCATATGGATCTGAATGTGGCAGGCCCGTTGACTGAACTTCCCTCACAAGCAAAACATGATCACACCTTAGTACTCTTTGGGTATTAATCACATAGCGATGTGAACTAAATTATTGACTCTAGTAAACCCTTTGGGTGTTGGTCACATGACGATGTGAACTATGGGTGTTAATCACATGGTAATGTGAACTATTGATGTTAAATCACATGGCGGTGTGAACTAGATTATTGACTCTAGTGCAAGTGGGAGACTGAAGGAAATATGCCCTAGAGGCAATAATAAAGTTATTATTTATTTCCTTATATCATGGTAAATGTTTATTATTCATGCTAGAATTGTATTAACCGGAAACATAATACATGTGTGAATACATAGACAAACAGTATGTCACTAGTATGCCTCTACTTGACTAGCTCGTTGAATCAAAGATGGTTAAGTTTCCTAGCCATAGACATGAGTTGTCATTTTATTAACGGGGTCACATCATTAGAGAATGATGTGATTGACTTGACCCATTCCGTTAGCATAGCACTTGATCGTTTAGTTTGTTGCTATTGCTTTCTTCATGACTTATACATGTTCCTATGACTATGAGATTATGCAACTCCCGTTTACCGGAGGAACACTTTGTGTGCTACCAAACGTCACAACGTAACTGGGTGATTATAAAGGTGCTCTACAGGTGTCTCCGAAGGTACTTGTTGGGTTGGCGTATTTCGAGATTAGGATTTGTCACTCCGATTGTCGGAGAGGTATCTCTGGGCCCACTCGGCAATGCACATCACTATAAGCCTTGCAAGCATTGCAACTAATGAGTTAGTTGCGGTATGATGTGTTACGGAACGAGTAAAGAGACTTGCCGGTAACGAGATTGAACTAGGTATTGAGATACCGACGATCGAATCTCGGGCAAGTAACATACCGATGACAAAGGGAACAACGTATGTTGTTATGCGGTTTGACCGATAAAGATCTTCGTAGAATATGTAGGAGCCAATATGAGCATCCAGGTTCCACTATTGGTTATTGACCGGAGACGTGTCTCGGTCATGTCTACATAGTTCTCGAACCCGTAGGGTCTGCACGCTTAAAGTTCGATGATGGTCATATTATGAGTTTATGTGTTTTGATGTACCGAAGGAGTTCGGAGTCCCGCATGAGATCGGGGACATGAAGAGGAGTCTCGAAATGTTCGAGACGTAAAGATCGATATATTGGACGACTATATTCGGACATCAGAAAGGTTCCGAGTGATTCTGGTATTTTCGAGAGTACCGGGGAGTTACGGGAATTCGTATTGGGCCTTAATGGGCCATACGGGAAAGGAGAGAAAGGCCTCAAAGGGTCGCCGCACCCCTCCCCATGGGCTGGTCCGAATTGGACTAGGGAGGGGGTGCCCCTTCCTTCCTTCTCCTTTTCCCTTCCCTTTCCTTCCCTCCTACTCCTACTACTTGGAAGGGCTCCTAGTTCTACTAGGAAAGGGGGAATCCTACTCCCGGTGGGAGTAGGACTCCCCTAGGGTGCGCCATAGAGAGGGCCGGCCCTCCCCCTCCTCCACTGCTTTATATACGGGGGCAGGGGGCAACCCAAAGACACAAGAATTGATCTCTTGATCTCTTAGCCGTGTGCGGTGCCCCCCTCCACCATAATCCACCTCGATCATATCGTAGCGGTGCTTATGCGAAGCCCTACGTCGGTAGAACATCATCATCGTCACTGCTACGTCTTGAGCTTGCGTTGGTTTTCCCCGAAGAGGAAGGGATGATGCAGCAGAGTAGCGTAAGTATTTCCCTCAGTTTTTGAGAACCAAGGTATCAATCCAGTAGGAGGCCACGCTCAAGTCCCTCGTACCTACACAAAGCGATGGCTACTTGCAACCAACGCGATTAGGGGTTGTCAATCCCTTCACGGTCACTTATGAGAGTGAGATCTGATATATATAATATTTTTGGTATAAAGATGCAAAGTAAAAAGTAAAAGCAAATTAAAAAGCAAAGCAAGATTAAAGTGATGGAGATTGATATGATGAGAATAGACCCGGGGGGCATAGGTTTCACTAGTGGCTTCTCTCAAGAGCATAAGTATTCTACGGTGGGTGAACAAATTACTGTTGAGTAATTGACAGAATTGAGCATAGTTATGAGAATATCTAGCCATGGTCATGTATATAGGCATCACGTCCGTGACAAGTAGACCGAAACGATTCTGCATCTACTACTATCACTCCACTCATCGACCGCTATCCAGCATGCATCTAGAGTATTAAGTTAAAAACAGAGTAACGCCTTAAGCAAGATGACATGATGTAGAGAGATAAATTCATGCAATATGAAATAAACCCCATGTTGTTATCCTCGATGTCAACGATGCAATACGTGCCTTGCTGCCCCTTCTGTCACTGGGAAAGGACACCACAAGATCGAACCCAAAGCTAAGCACTTCTCCCATGGCAAGAACTACCAATCTAGTTGGCCAAACCAAACGGATAATTCGAAGAGACTTGCAAAGATAACCAATCATACATAAAACAATTCAGAGAAGATTCAAATATTATTCATAGATAGACTTGATCATAAACCCACAATTCATCGATCTCAACAAACACACCATAAAAAGAAGATTACATCGAATAGATCTCCACAAGAGAGGGGGAGAACTTTGTATTGAGATCCAAAAAGAGAGAAGAAGCCATCTAGCTACTAACTATGGACCCGAAGGTCTGAGGTAAACTGCTCACACTTCATCGGAGAGGCTATGATGATGTAGAAGCCCTCCGTGATGACGGCCCTCTTCCGGCGGAGCTCCGGAACAGGCCCCAAGATGGGATCTCGTGGATATAGAATGTTGCGGCGATGGAATTAGGTTTTTGGCTCCTGTTCTGATCGTTTGGTGGTACGTAGGTATATATAGGAGGAAGGAGTACGTCGGAGGAGCACCGAGGGGCCCACGAGGCCGGGGGCGCACCCTACGGGGGGCGCCCCCCACCCTCATGACCGCCTCTTTGACTCCTTGGAGTAGGGTCCAAGTCTCCTGGATCACGTTCGGTGAGAAAATCACGTTCCCGGAGATTTTATTCCGTTTGGACTCCGTTTGATATTCTGTTTCTTCGAAACACTGAAATAGGCAAAAACAGCAATTCTGGGTTGGGCCTCCGGTTAATAGGTTAGTCCCAAAATAATATAAAAGTGGGAAATAAAGCCCAATATAGTCCAAAACAGTAGATAATATAGCATGGAGCAATCAAAAATTATAGATACGCTGGAGACGTATCAATCACCATGCCGTCGTGCTGACGAAACTCTTCCTCAACATTGGCTGGATCGGAGTTCGAGGGACGTCATCGAGTTGAACGTGTGCAGAACTCGGAGGTGTTGTGCGTTCGGTACTTGATCGGTCAGATCATGAAGACGTACAACTACATCAACCGCGTTGTGCTAACGCTTTCGCTTTCGGTCTACGAGGGTACGTGGACAACACTCTCCCCTCTCGTTGCTATGCATCACCATGATCTTGCGTGTGCGTAGGATTTTTTTTTGAAATTGCTATGTTCCCCAACAGTATTATATCCAATCCTTGTGATTCCAAAATAATTAGGTCTGAGGGGAAAACATGCTTACCAATGGTCAATGCCAACGGATCACACCATCGGCTAGCCATATATTCTGCTCCTGGTGATCTCACTAACATAGGTGACCTAAGGGCTAAGGTTGGCAATTCAAACTTGTCCACAAATCCCCTTGATATGTATGAATGCGATGCACCAATGTCAAAAAGAAGAAGGGATGTAAATGACTTAATCAAAAACTTACCAATAACTGCGTCGGGCTTCTCTTCAACTTCCTCCACGTTGACGTGGTTCACCTGACCTTTGGTGAAGGGATTTGGCTTCTTCCCTGAGCTTCCATTGCCATTTCCATTCTTTGATTCAGGACACTCGGTGGCGTAGTGTCCAGTCTTCCCGCACATGAAACAAGTAATGTGACTCAGATCCTTCTTCGCGGGTGTAGCGGGGTTGGAACGGCTCTGACTGTTGTTTCCTCCATTCCCATTTACATTCTTAGGGCCATTGTGGTTGTGTGAATTTCCTCCATTGTGAGAATGGCCTCCATGGTTATGATGGGTGTGTCCTCTCAAGTACGGGGTATAGCGAGGCTTATGATGAGCTCCAGAGTTGTACTTCCCTTGTCCATACTTCCGTTTGCGGTTCTCCATCAGCTGCTGCTTGCCTTCAATCATGAGGGCCCTGTCTACCAACTCCTGGTAGTTGGTGAATGTTGCCACCATCAACTGCATACTTAGCTCAGCATTCAGTCCTTCAAGAAACTTCTCATGCTTCGCGGCATCTGTGGCCACATCATTTGGGGCATAGCATGCTAACTTGCTGAACTCATCCACGTACTGCGCCACAGTACAATTCCCCTGGTGTAAGTTGGGAACTCACGCTTCTTCATACTCATGGCTCCAGCTGAGACATGTGCAGTGCGGAATGCTTGTTGAAACTGATCCCAAGTAACATTGGCCACGGGGAAAGTGACGGTGTAGTTCTCCCACCATGTGGCTGCAGGTCCATCCAGTTGATGTGCGGCAAAGCGCACCTTCTCAACATCGGTGCAACCTGCAGTGGTCATCTCCCTTCCAATCTTGTGGAGCCAGTCATCAGCAATAATCGGCTCGGTGCTGCTAGAAAACACCGACGGATTCAACCTTAGAAAACGGGCTAAGTTGTCTACTGGGGGTGGTGGCGGTGGGTTGTTGTTGTTGTTGCCTTGGTTCTAGACTAGCAACTGCATCAAGGCATTCTTCTATTGGATCAACTGAGTGAGATCCGGCAGGAAAACGAATTCAGGGTCACGTCTCGGAGGCATCTGATAGGTTTAGAGGGGTGAGAACAGAATAGAATAAGGTCTAAAGAAATATTTCACTACCCATATGCACATGAGACAAACATATTCATTTCACACCACTCAATTCAAACAAGATTCATAAATTGACCTAGCTATTATTACAAGATCTCAAAACAATTTCTAACCAGTTGGAAGAATACTAAAAGTGATATGGTGGTCGACTAGAAATTTTGATCGGTGGATGCTACCTCTTGAGCATGCATTGGTTTTCCCTTGAAGAGGAAAGGGTGATGCAGCAAAGTAGTGTAAGTATTTCCCTTAGTTTTTGAGAACCAAGGTATCAATCCAGTAGGCGACTACAAGCAAGTCGCCTAGTACCTGCACAAACAAACCAGAACCTCGCAACCAACGCGGTAAAGGGATTGTCAATCCCTTCACGATCACTTACGAAAGTGAGATCTGATAGAGATAATAAGATAAATATTTTTGGTGTTTTTGTTGTATAGATTGAAAAGTAAATATTGCAAAATAAATAGTAAACTAGAATTGTAGATCGGAAACTTATATGATGTAAAGTAGACCCTGGGGCCATAGGTTTCACTAGTGGCTTCTCTCAAGATAGCATATATTACGGTGGGTGAACAAATTACTGCCGAGCAATTGATAGAAAAGCGCATAGTTGTGATGATATCTAGGCATGATCACGAACATAGGCATCACATTCGTGTCAAGTACACCGAAACAATTTTGCATCTACTACTATTACTCCCCACATCGACCGCTATCCAACATGCATCTAGAGTATTAAGTTCATAAGAATAGAGTAACACATTGGGCAAGATGACATGATGTAGAGGGATAAACTCAAGCAATATGATATAAACCCCATCTTTTTATCCTCGATGGCAACAATACAATATGTGCCTTGCTGCCCCTACTGTCACTGGGAAAGGACACCGCAAGATTGAACCCAAAGCTAAGAACTTCTCCCCTTGAAAGAAAGATCAATCTAGTAGGCCAAACCAAACTGATAATTCGAAGAGACTTGCAAAGATATCAAATCATGCATATAAGAATTCAGAGAAGAATCAAATATTGTTCATAGATAATCTTAATCATAAACCCACAATTCATCGGATCTCAGCAAACACATCGCAAAAAGAATTACATCGAATAGATCTCCAAGAACATCGAGGAGAACTTTTTATTGAGATCCAAAGAGAGAGAAGAAGCCATCTAGCTAATAACTATGGACCCGAAGGTCTATGCTAAACTACTCACACATCATCGGAGAGGCTATGGTGTTGATGTACAAGCCCCCCGTGATCGAATCGCCCTCCGGCAGATCGCCGGAAAAGGTCCCCAGATGGGATCTCACGGGTACAGAAGGTTGTGGTGGTGGAAAAGTGTTTTCGTGGCTCTCCTCGATGTTTTCAGGGTATAAGAGTATATAAAGGCAAAAGAAGTAGGTCGGTGGAGCTACGAGGGGCCCACGAGGGTGGGGCGCGCCTGGGCGCGCCGCCCTACCTCGTGGTCGCCTCGCTGCTTCCTTGACCTCCACTCCAAGTCTCCTGGATTGCGTTTGTTCCAAAAAAGATCCTCGCGAAGGTTTCATTCCGTTTGGATTCCGTTTGACATTCCTTTTCTACGAAACACTGAAATAGGCAAAAAAATAGCAATTTGCACTGGGCCTTCGGTTAATAGGTTAGTCCCAAAAATAATATAAAAGTGCATAATAAATCCCATTAAACATCCAAAACAGATAATATAATAGCATGAAATAATAAAAAATTATAGATACGTTGGAGATGTATCAAGCATCCCCAAGCTTAATTCCTACTCGTCCTTGAGTAGGTAAATGATAAAAACAGAATTTTTTATGTGGAATGCTACCTAACATATATTTCAATGTAATCTTTTTATTGCGGCATGAATGTTTAGGTCCGAAAGATTCTAGACAGAAGTTTAATATTGACATAGAAATAATAATACTTCAAGCATGCTAACCAAGCAATTATGTCTTATCAAAATAACATAGCCAAAGAAAGCTCATCCCTACAAAATCATATAGTTTGGCCATGCTTCATTTTCGTCACACAAAATGCTCCCATCATGCACAACCCCGATGGCAAGCCAAGAAATTGTTTCATACTTTAGACTTTTCAAACTCTTTCAACTTTCACGCAATATATGAGCGCGAGCCATGTATATAGCACTATGGGTGGAATAGAATATGATGATAGGGTTGTGTGAGAAGACAAAAAGGGAGAAAGTCTCACATTGACGCGGCTAATCAACCGGCTATGGAGATGCCCATCACTTGATGTCACTGCAAGGAGTAGGGATTGCCATGCAACGAATGCACTAGAGCTATAATATATGAAGGCTCAACAAAAGAAACTAAGTGGGTGTGCATCCAACTTGCTTGCTCATGAAGACCTAGGGCATTTTGAGGAAGCCCATTATTGGAATATACAAGCCAACTTCTATAATGAAAAATTCCCACTAGTATATGGAAGTGACAACATAAGAGACTCTCTATCATGAAGATCATGGTGCTACTTTGTAGCACAAGTGTGGAAAAAGGATAGTAACATTGCCCCTTCTCTCTTTTTCTCTCTTTTTTGGGGCCTTTTTTATGGCCTTTCTCTTTTTTCAAAGAACTTTCCTCACATGGGACAATGCTCTAATAATGAAAATCATCACACTTTTATTTACTTACAACTCAAGAATTACAACTCGATACTTAAACAAAATATGACTCTATGTGAATGCATCTGGCGGTGTACCGGGATAATGAATCAAGAGTGACATGTATGAAATAATTATGAAGGTGGATTTGCCACAAATACTATGTCAACTACATGATCATGCAAAGCAATATCACGATGATGGAGCGTGTCACAATAAACAGAACGGTGGAAAGTTGCATGGCAATATATCTCGGAATGGCTATGGAAATGACATAATAGGTAGGTATGGTGGCTGTTTTGAGGAAGATATAAGGAGGATTTTGTGTGATAGTGTGATAGAGCCTATCATATCATGCGGTTTGGATGCACCAGCGAAGTTTGCACCAACTCTCGAGGTGAGAAAGGGCAATGCACGATACCGAAGAGGCTAGCAATGATGGAAGGGTGAGAGTGTGTATAATCCATGGACTCAACATTAGTCATAAAGAACTCACATACTTATTGCAAAAATCTACAATTCATCAAAACCAAGAACTACGCACATGCTCCTAGGGGATAGGTTGGTAGGAAAAGACCATTGCTCGTCCCCGACCGCCACTCATAAGGAAAGCAATCAAGGAACACCCTATGCTTCAAATTTGTCACAGAACTTTTACCATACGTGCATGCTATGGGACTTGCCAACTTCAACACAAGTATTTTTCAATTCCACAATTACTCAACTAGCACAACCCTAATATTATCACCTTTATATCTCAAAACAACTATCAAGAATCAAGCTTCTCATAACATTTAATGCAATCTATATGAATGTTTTTATTATACCCTTCTTGGATGCCTATCATATTAGGACTAATTTCATAACCAAAGAAAATTACCATGCTGTTCTAAAAGACTCTCAAAATAATATAAGTGAATCATGAGAGATCAATAATTTTCTTGAAATAGAACCACCACCATGCTCTAAGAAGATATAAGTGAAGCACTAGAGCAAAATTATCTAGCTCAATAGATATAAGTGAAGCACATAGAGTATTCTAATAAATTCCGATTCATGTGTGTGTCTCCCAAAAGGTGTGTACATCAAGGATGATTGTGGTAATTAAAATAAAAGGCAAAGACTCAAATCGTACAAGACACTCCAAGCAAAACACATATCATGTGGCGAATAAAAATATAGCCCCAAGTAAAGTTACCGATAGATGAAGATGAAAGAGGGGACGCCTTCCGGGGCATCCTCAAGCTTAGGATTTTGGTTGTCCTTGAATTTTACCTTGGGGTGCCTTGGGCATACCCAAGCTTAGGCTCTTTCCACTCCTTGTTTCAAAATCCAGCAAATCTTTACTCAAAAACTTCACAACACAAAACTCAACAGAAAATCTCATGAGCTCCGTTAGTATAAGAAAACAAATCACCACCTTAAGTTACTATAATAAACTCATGCTTTGTTTATATTGGTGTTAAACCTACTGTATTCCAACTTCTCTATGGTTCATACCCCCCGATACTAGCCATAGATTCATCAAAATAAGCAAACAACACACGAAAAACAGAATCTGTCAAAAACAGAACAGTCTGTAGTAATCTGTAGGTTTCGAATACTTCCGTAACTCCAAAAATCCGGAGAAATTAGGACATCCTAAGAAATTTGTATGTTGATCTAGTGTAGTTGGAATCAGTATTTTATCGCTCTCTGGTTAAACATGAAAATTATTCTCGTGAGCGCATACTTTCTGTTTTTTTTTCAGCAAGATCAATAACAATCACCCAAGGAGATCCTAAAGGCTTTACTTGGCACAAACACTAATTAAAACATAAAAACACAATCATAAAAGAAGATAGATGATTTATTTATTATTAAACAGGAACAAAAAGCAAGAAACAAAAATAAAATTGGGTTGCCTCCCAACAAGCGCTATCATTTAACGCCCCTAGCTAGGCATAAAAACAAGAATAGATCTAGGTATTGTCATCTTTGATATGCAATCCATATGTGATTCTCGTAATAGATGCATAAGGTAATTTAATTCTCTATCTAGGAAAGTGTTCCATGCCTTTCCTTAACGGAAATTGGAATCTATGTAACATCCCAATTTTCAATTTGGATGTTATACATAGGTCATCATATGCATATCATATTTTATTTGCATATTTGGTTGTGATCCTAGAAATCTTAAGCAACTCAAGGACCCAAGAAGAGAGTTGGGGATTTCATAAATTTTTATATTTGAATTTTATCAAATTTGAAAAGAGGATCAATTTGATTTTAATATTTTTCTCTCCAATTATTTCCACTATTGAAAAATAAAAGAGAGAAGATAATATGACTTCTTCAAAAGAAAGGAATATTGGAGAAGAAAATTTAAAATCAAATTAAAATTTTATTTGGATTTTATGTGCTATTTTATTTGAATTAGAAAAATATGCCTTTTTGAACAATTACATTTTTAGTCCAAAAATGTTCACTTTGTTCTAAATAATAGGTTTAGACGGTGAAAATTATTTCTGGCAATTTTTAGAATTTTTTTAGAATTTATTAGGATTTTCTTCGGGCGAAAAAAAAGTTTCCCGCCCGACTGGGCCAAAGCCCAGCCGAGCAGGCTGGCCTGCCAGGCGCCGCCGCCTTCCTCCCACGCTGCCGCACGAACGCCGAGGAGTCCGCCTCAGACTCCCCATGGCCGCCCCCTCCCGCAAGGCAGCGCCCCCCTTGCCCTTATAACTCGCCGACCCCCGCCGCCTCCTGTCACTTCGCCTTGCCGCCGCAAGCTCCGCACCACCGCCGCCGACCGCCAGCGCCACCGGCCGCCGCTACTGTGCGCCGCCACCGCCGCTGTCGCGCCTCGCCCGCGCCACCGCCCCGCCGCCCGCACAGTGAGCCGCCGCCACCGCCCCTGCCTCGCCCGCGCCGGAGCCGCCACCGTCGTTGTTAACCGCCGTGGCCGCCGAACTGGTAAAACTGATCCTGGTTTATCTTCCTTTTTTAGAATTCAGGGTTTTCTTTCGGTTTTCCGGTTGGATCTAAAGTGCGGACGTTCGTCCGTTATTACTCTGTAGCGAACGTTTTCGTTCATTAGGGTTTCTGTCGGATCACGGGTTCCGGCAAAACCCTTAAGGTTCAAACACTATGGTGCGCGCGAAGATCCCCCCCTACCGATCCGCATCCTACTTAGCCTAGATCTCACGAACTAACTCGATGAACTCGCAACACAAAGGACACAAGATTTATACTGGTTCGAGCCACCATTGTGGTGTAATACCCTACTCCAGTGTGGTGGTGGTGGATTGCCTCTTGGGCTGAGGATGAACAGTACAAGGGGAAGAACAGCCTCCTGAGATTGAGGTGTTCTTGTGCTTGGTGCACTTGTGTGGCTGAGGATGAACTTGCTCCTTCATCCCCTCGTCCCTGCTACCTCTTGAGCACTGCGTTGGTTTTCCCCGAAGAGGAAGGGATGATGCAGCAAAGTAGCGTAAGTATTTCCCTCAGTTTTTGAGAACCAATGTATCAATACAGTAGGAGGCTACGCACGAGTCCCTCGTACCTACACAAAACAAATAAATCCTCGCAACCAACGCGAATAGGGGTTGTCAATCCCTACACGGCCACATACGAGAGTGAGATCTGATAGATATGATAAGATAGTATTTTTGCTATTTTTGTGATAAAGATGCAAAGTAAAATAAAGGTAAAGTAAAAAGCAAAGGAAATAACTAAGTAGTAGGAGATTAATATGATAAAGATAGACCCGGGGGCCATAGGTTTCACTAGTGGCTTCTCTCGAGAGCATAAGTATTCTATGGTGGGTGAACAAATTACTGTTGAGCAATTGACAGAATTGAGCATAGTTATGAGAATATCTAGGTATGATCATGTATATAGGCATCACGTCCGAGACAAGTAGACCGACTCCTGCCTGCATCTACTACTATTACTCCACTCATCGACCGCTATCCAGCATGCATCTAGAGTATTAAGTTAAAAACAGAGTAATGCCTTAAGCAAGATGACATGATGTAGAGGGATAGACTCATGAAATATGATGAAAACCCTATCTTGTTATCCTCGATGGCAACAATACAATAAGTGCCGTGCTGACCTACTGTCACTGGGAAAGGACACGGCAAGATTGAACCCAAAGCTAAGCACTTCTCCCATTGCAAGAAAGATCAATCTAGTAGGCCAAACCAAACTGATAATTCGAAGAGACTTGCAAAGATAACCAATCATACATAAAAGAATTCAGAGAATATTCAAATATTATTCATAGATAGACTTGATCATAAACCCACAATTCATCGGTCTCAACAAACACACCGCAAAAAGAAGATTACATCGAATAGTTCTCCACAAGAGAGGGGGAGAACATTGTATTGAGATCCAAAAAGAGAGAAGAAGCCATCTAGCTACTAACTATGGACCCGAAGGTCTGAGGTAAACTACTCACACTTCATCGGAGAGGCTATGGTGTTGATGTAGAAGCCCTCCGTGCTTGATGCCCCCTCCGGTGGAGCTCCGAAACAGGCCCCAAGACGTGATCTCGTGGATACAGAAAGTTGCGACGGTGGAATTAGGTTTTTGGCTCCGTATCTGATCGTTTGGGGGTACGTAGGTATATATAGGAGGAAGGAGTACGTCGGTGGAGCAACAGGGGGCCCACGAGGGTGGACAGCACGCCTGGGGGGTAGGCACGCCCCCTACCTCGTGGCCTCCTCTTTTGTGTCTTGACGCAGGGTCCAAGTCTCACGGGTCTTGTTTGTTGAGAAAATCATGTTCCCGAAGGTTTCATTACGTTTGGACTCCGTTTGATATTCCTTTTCTTCGAAACCCTAAAACAGGCAAAAACAACAATTCTGGCCTGGGCCTCCGGTTAATAGGTTAGTCCCAAAAATAATATAAAAGTGAATAATAAAGCCTAGTAATGTCCAAAACAGTAGATAATATAGCATGGAGCAATAAAAAATTATAGATACGTTGGAGACATATCAAGCATCCCCAAGCTTAATTCATGCTCGTCCTCGAGTAGGTAAATGATAAAAATAGAATTTTTGATGTGGAGTGCTACTTGGCATAATTTTAATGTAATTCTTCTTAATTGTGGTATGAATATTCAGATCCGAAAGATTCAAGACAAAATTTTAATATTGACATAAAAACAATAATACTTCAAGCATACTAACAAAGCAATTATGTCTTCTCAAAATAGCATGGCCAAAGAAAGTTATCCCTACAAAATCATATAGTCTGGTTATGCTCCATCTTCACCACACAAAATATTTAAATCATGCACAACCCTGATGACAAGCCAAGCAATTGTTTCATACTTTTGACATTCTCTAACTTTTTCAATCATCACGCAATACATGAGCGTGAGCCATGGATATAGCACTATAGGTGGAATAGAATGGTGGTTGTCGAGAAGACAAAAAGGGAGAAGATAGTCTCACATCAACTAGGCGTATCAACGGGCTATGAAGATGCCCATCAATAGATATCAATGTGAGTGAGTAGGGATTGCCATGCAACGGATGCACTAGAGCTATAAGTATATGAAAGCTCAAAAAGAAACTAAGTGGGTGTGCATCCAACTTGCCTGCTCATGAAGACCTAGGGCATTTTGAAGAAGCCCATCATTGGAATATACAAGCCAAGTTCTATAATGAAAAATTCCCACTAGTATATGAAAGTGATAACATGAGAGACTCTCTACTATGAATATCATGGTGCTACTTTGAAGCACAAGTGGGGTAAAATGATAGTAACATTGTCCCTTCTCTCTTTTTCTCTCATTTTTTTATTTGGGCCTTTTCTCCTCTCTTTTTTATGGCCTCTTTTCTTTCTCTCTCTCTCTTTTTTTCTTCGTCCGGAGTCTCATCCTAACTTGCGGGGGAATCATAGTCTCCATCATCCTTTCCTCACTGGGACAATGCTCTAATAATGATGATCATCACACTTTTATTTTTCTTACAGCTCAAAATTACAACTCGATACTTAGAACAAGATATGACTCTATATGAATGCCTCCGATGGTGTACCGGGATATGCAATGATGCATGAGTGACACATATGAAAGAATTATGAATGCTGGCTTTGCCACAAATACGATGTCAACTACATGATCATGTTAAGCAATATGACAATGATGGAGTGTGTCATGATAAACGGAACGGTGGAAAGTTGCATGGAAATATATCTCAGAATGGCTATGGAAAAGCCATAATAGGTAGGTATGGTGGCTGTTTTGAGGAAGGTATATGGTGGGTGTATGATACCGGCGAAAGGTGCGCGGTATTAGAGAGGCTAGCAAAGGTGGAAGGGTGAGAGTGCGTATAATCCATGGACTCAACATTAGTCATAAAGAACTCATATACTTATTGCAAAAATTTACAAGTTATCATAGCAAAGTATTACGTGCATGCTCCTAGGGGGATAGATTGGTAGCAAAAGACCATCGCTCGTCCTCGATCGCCACTCATAAGGAAGAAAATCAAAAAATAAATCATGCTCCAACTTCATCATATAACGGTTCACCATACGTGCATGCTACGGGAATCACAAACTTTAACACAAGTATTTCTCAAATTCACAACTACTCAACTAGCACAACTTTAATATCACCATCTTTATATCTCAAAACAATTATCAAGTATCAAACTTCTCATAGTATTCAACACACTCGTAAGAGAATTTTATTATTAATCTTGTATACCTAGCATATTAAGACTTTAAGCAAATTACCATGCTATTTAAGACTCTCAAAATAATCTAAGTGAAGCATGAGAGATCAATAGTTTCTATAAAACAAATCCAACATCGTGCTCTAAAAGATATAAGTGAAGTACTAGAGCAAAACTATATAACTCAAAAGATATAAGCGAAGCACATAGAGTATTCTAACAAATTCCAAATCATGTATGGCTCTCTCAAAAGGTGTGTACAGCAAGGATTATTGTGTTAAACTAAAAAAATAAAGACTCAAATCATACAAGACGCTCCAAGCAAAACACATATCATGTGGTGAATAAAAATATAGCTCCAAGTAAAGTTACCGATAGAAGTAGACGAAAGAGGGGATGCCTTCCGGGGCATCCCCAAGCTTTGGCTTTTAGGTATCCTTAGATTATCTTGGGGGTGCCATGGGAATCCCCAATCTTAGGCTCATGCCACTCCTTGTTCCATAATCCATCAAATCTTTACCCAAAACTTGAAAACTTCACAACACAAAACTTAAAGTAGAAAATCTCGTGAGCTCCGTTAGCGAAAGAAAATAAAAGACCACTTCAAGGTACTGTAATGAACTCATTCTTTATTTATATTGGTGTTATAAATAATTTATTGCAACTTATCTATGGTCTATAAACTATTTTACTAGCCATAGATTCATCAAAATAAGCAAACAACACAAGAAAAACAGAATCTGTCAAAAACAGAACAGTCCGTAGTAATCTGTAGCTAGCGCAAGATCTGGAAACCCAAAAATTCTAAAATAAATTTCTGGACGTGAGTAATTTATCTATTAATCATATTCAAAAAGAATTAACTAAATAGCACTTTCCAAATAAAAATGGAAGTAGTTTTCGTGAGCGCTAAAGTTTCTGTTTTTTACAGCAAGTGTAACAAGACTTTCCTCAAGTCTTCCCAACGGTTGTACTTGGCACAAACACTAATTAAACAAAAAAAACACAACCAAAACAGAGGCTAGATAAATTATTTATTACTAAACAGTAGCAAGAAGCAAGGAATAAAAATAAAATTGGGTTGCCTCCCAACAAGCGCTATCGTTTAACACCCCTAACTAGGCATAACAAGCAAGGATAGATCTAGGTGTTGCCATCTTTGGTAGGTAATCCATAAGTGGCTCTTATAATAGATTCATAAGGTAATTTAATTTTATTTCTAGGAAAGTGTTCCATTCCTTTCCTTAATGGAAATTGGAATCTAATATTTCCTTCCTTGATATCAATAATTGCACCAATCGTTCAAACGAAAGGTCTACCAAGAATAATAGGACATGAAGGATTGCAATCTATGTCAAGAACAATAAAATCTACGGGCACATAATTCCTATTTGAAACAATAAGAACATCATTAATTCTTCCCATAGGTTTCTTAATAGTGGAATCCGCAAGGTGCAAGTTTAGAGAGCAATCATCAAAATCACGGAAACCTAACAAATCACACAAAGTCTTTGGAATCGTGGAAACACTAGCACCCAAATCACATAAAGCATAGCATTCATGATCTTTAATTTTAATTTTAATAGTTGGTTCCCACTCATCATAAAGTTTTCTAGGGATAGAAACTTCCAATTTAAGTTTTTCTTCATAAGATTGCATCAAGGCATCAACGATATGTTTAGTAAACGCTTTATTTTGACTATAAGCATGAGGAGAATTTAGCACGGATTGCAACAAGGAAATACAATAAATCAAAGAGCAATTTTCAAAGTTAAATTCTTTGAAATCCATAATAGTGGGTTTAGCAACATCTAGGGTTTTAATTTCTTCAATCCCACTTTTATCAATTTTAGCATCAAGATCAACAAATTCCGAATTCTTGGAACGCCTTCTAGGTAAATGTGGATCATATTCAGTCCCATCATTATCAAGATTCATATTGCAAAACAAATATTTAATAGGGGACACATCAATAACTTTTAGATCTTCATCATTATTTTCATAGGAACTAGAAGAACACGCTCTTATAAAGGCATCTTTCTTAGCACGCATCCTAGCATTTCTTTCTTTGCACTCATCAATGGAAATTATCATGGCTTTGAGAGTCTCATTGACATCATGCTTAGGTGGAATAGATCTAAGTTTCAAAGAATCAACATCAAGAGCAATTCTATCAACGTTCCTAGCCAAATCATCAATCTTAAGCAAATTTTCTTCAATGAAAGCATTAAAATTCTTTTGTGAAGTAATAAATTATTCAATATTAGATTCAAAATCAGAGGGCATCTTATTATAATTTCCATAAGAATTGTTGTAGGAATTACCATAATTATTAGAGGGGTTACTAGGATTAGGCCTATGGTTGAAATTTCCTTTATATGCGTTATTAACAAAATTGTTCCTACCAACAAAATTCACATCCATAGATTAATTATTATTCTCAATCAAAGTAGACAAGGGCATATCATTAGGATCAGAAGAAACACTCTTATTAGCAAATAATTTCAAAAGTTCATCCATCTTTCCACTCAAAACATTAATTTCTTCTATCGCATGCACCTTTTTATTAGTAGATCTTTCAGTATGCCATTGAGAATAATTAACCATAATATTATCTAGGAGTTTAGTAGCTTCTCCTAAAGTGATTTCCATAAAAGTGCCTCCCGCAGCCGAATCTAAAAGATTTCTAGAAGCAAAATTCAATGCGGCATAAATTTTTTGTATAATCATCCACAAATTTAAACCATGAGTAGGGCAATTACGTATCATTAGTTTCATTCTCTCCCAAGATTGTGCAACATGTTCATGATCAAGTTGCTTAAAATTCATAATATCATTTCTAAGAGAGATGATCTTAGCGGGAGGAAAATACTTAGAGATAAAAGCATCTTTGCACTTGTTCCATGAATCAATACTATTTTTACGTAAAGACGAAAACCAAGCTTTAGCATGATCTCTAAGAGAAAAAGGAAATAGCTTCAATTTAACAATATCATTATCCACATCTTTCTTCTTTTGCATATCACACAAATCAACTAAGCTATTTAGATGGGTAGCGGCATCTTCACTAGGAAGGCCGGAAAACGGATCTTTCATGACAAGATTCAGCAAAGCAGTATTAATTTCACAAGATTCAGCATCGGTAAGAGGAGCAATCGGAGTGCTAATAAAATCATTGTTGTTGGTATTGGTGAAGTCACACAATTTAGTATTATCTTGAGCCATCGTGACAAGCAAGCAAACTAACACACAAGCAAAAAAGCAAGCGGGCAAAAAGAGGCAAATAGAGAAAGAGAGGGAGGATAGAGAGAGAGAGAGCGAATAAAACGGCAAGGGTGAAGTGGGGGAGAGGAAAACGAAAGGCAAATGGAAAATAATGTAATGCGCGAGATAAGGGTATGTGATGGGTACTTGGTATGTTGACTTTTGCGTAGACCTCCCTGGCAACGGCGCCAGAAATCCTTCTTGCTACCTCTTGAGCACTGCGTTGGTTTTCCCTGAAGAGGAAGGGATGATGCAGCAAAGTAGCGTAAGTATTTCCCTCAGTTTTTGAGAACCAAGGTATCAATCCAGTAGAAGGCTACGTGCGAGTACCTCATACCTACACAAAACAAATAAATCCTTGCAACCAACGCGAATAGGGGTTGTCAATCGCTACACAGCCACTTACGAGAGTGAGATCTGATAGATATGATAATATAATATTTTTGGTATTTTTGTGATAAAGATGCAAAGTAAAATAAAGGTAAAGTAAAAAAGCAAAGGAAATAACTAAGTAGTAGGAGATTAATATGATAAAGATAGACCTGGGGGCCATAGGTTTCACTAGTGGCTTCTCTCGAGAGCATAAGTATTCTACGGTGGGTGAACAAATTACTGTTGAGCAATTGACAGAATTGAGCATAGTTATGACAATATCTAGGTATGATCATGTATATAGGCATCACGTCCGAGACAAGTAGACCAACTCCTGCCTGCATCTACTACTATTACTCCACTCATCGACCGCTATCCAGCATACATCTAGAGTATTAAGTTAAAAACAGAGTAACACCTTAAGCAAGATGACATGATGTAGAGGGATAGACTCATGCAATATGATGAAAACCCCATCTTGTTATCCTCAATAGAAACAATACAATACGTGCCTTGCTGCCCCTACTGTCACTGGGAAAGGACACCGCAAGATTGAACCCAAAGCTAAGCACTTATCCCATTGCAAGAAAGATCAATCTAATAGGCCAAACCAAACTGATAATTCAAAGAGACTTGCAAAGATAACCAATCATACATAAAAGAATTTAGAGAAGATTCAAATATTATTCATAGATAGACTTGATCATAAGCCCACAATTCATCGGCCTCAACAAACACACCGCAAAAAGAAGATTACATCGAATAGTTCTCCACAAGAGAGGGGGAGAACATTGTATTGAGATCCAAAAGGAGAGAATAAGCCATCTAGCTACTAACTATGGACCCGAAGGTTTGAGGTAAACTACTCACACTTCATCGGAGAGGCTATGGTGTTGATGTAGAAGCCCTCCGTGCTTGATGCCCCCTCCGGCGGAGCTCCGGAACAGTCCCCAAGATGGGATCTCGTGGATACAGAAAGTTGCGGCAGTGGAATTAGGTTTTTGGCTCCGTATCTGATCGTTTGGGGGTACGTAGGTATATATAGGAGGAAGGAGTACGTCGGTGGAGCAACAGGGGGCCCACGAGGGTGGAGGGCGCGCCCCCCTACCTCGTGGCCTCCTCTTTTGTGTCTTGACGTAGGGTCCAAGTCTCCCGGGTCTTGTTTGTTGAGAAAATCACGTTCCCGAAGGTTTCATTCCGTTTGGACTCCGTTTGATATTCATTTTCTTCAAAACCCTAAAACAGGAAAAAAAAACAGCAATTCTCGGCTGGGCCTCCGGTTAATAGGTTAGTCCCAAAAATAATATAAAAGTGGATAATAAAGCCCAATAATGTCCAAAACAGTAGATAATATAGCATGGAGCAATCAAAAATTATAGATACGTTGGAGACGTAACAGTCCCCCCATCTATGGTGGTGGCTAGTCCTATTTATAGAGGCCCTGGTCCTCTCCCCAAATATTGAGCGGGAAGGGAGCCAACAGCGGCTAATTTGAAAGGGGACAGCTAGTACAAGCTATCCTGACAAAAGGTGGTCTTTGCCTGCCAAAGGTTCTGGTGGTGACGCCGTCCTGGGCTCCATGGTGACCTCCGTCTTGTCGTCCTTCTGGTCTTGGTCTCGTTGCACCAATATGGAAACCTTTGCTTGATGCCTTGGTACTCCGCGCCTGCGCTTGCCCCCTTAGCACCAAAAAGGAAACAAGGACGCTGCACGCTGGCGCCCACCTGGTCTCATCGTCATGGCTTACATCACGAGAACCTCGCGAGGTTTGCCTGACCTTGAACTCTCCGCTCCTCACGAGCCGGCATGGCGAGGCCTCTCCTGAGGAGGCCTTGCGTCGTCCGCCTCGTGAGGGTCTTGATTCCTTGTTGACAAAGATGGGTCGTACAGGCCTGCCAGCAAAGCCACGCTGTGGGACACGGGCAGGCAAGTCTAGGGACCCCTGTTCCCAGAACACCGACAGTAGCCCCCGGGCCTAAGGCGCGCTCGGGCTTGGCTTCGAGGCGAAGCCAAGGGCCAAGTGCGGAGCGCCGCGAGCCGCAATAGCCTGTGGCCTCGGTCCACGCGTGGCAGTTGGTTGGACGTGGGCGCCTCCGCTTCCCCACGCTGCCTCGGCAACTGCCCGACGTGACAAGTCCCTACGACATGCAAGGAAAACCATCATTACCTGTGATCGTGGGGGTGTTGGTTGGCCTTCTCCTGGTATAAATGGGAGGGGGCGGAGTCCCCGTCGCCCATCTTTCCTCTGCCTCTCCTGCTTCTTCTTCTCCCTAGCTCCACTTCTTGCTGGTGTAGACATGGCGCCGGTACGGAGGTTCTCGGCAACAGAGAAGGGCAAGGCTCCCCTCAACGTGCCCGAGCTGCTCCCACCGAAGAAAAGGAGGTCTCATCGCCGTGAGGTGGTCGTGAGGCCGATGGTGTCGAGGCCTTGGTACGAGAGGCCGCCTCCTGGGTACCCGCTGCCCTTGTACACTCACGCTGACGATTCCGGAGGGTAGGGCGGTGAGCGGCGCCGCCCGCGCCAGGCTGTGGTCGCCGTGCTGCGGAGGCGCATGCCGTCGCCCCAAGGGTCCATGCTGCGGACTCTTCGCGCGAGTTCGTGCTGTGGGAGGCGATGCCCCCGAGCACCTGGATATGCCTCTCGCCGTTCTTCACCGCCGAGATGCCGCCGAGGGGCCTTCAAGAACTTTAGCTGCAGCATGCCGACTGCGACGCCCCAGCGACTGGAGCGGAGATGGGAACCATTGCCTCCGGGAAGATATTCATGACCCGAGGCTGGGGTGAGATTGCCCGAGTCTGCCGTGCGGAGGCCGCCCTCGCGATCCATTTCGAGTACAACGGTGCCTCCGTGCTGTTCTTCAAGGTCTTCGACGAGGAAGGCCACCACTAGGAGTGCTGCCTAGTCAGAGGTCGCCAGGACGATGCTGGGGCAGGCGCAGGGCCCGCCACCGGTCTTGGCTGCAGCTCCTCCAGCGACAGCGGCGACTCCTGGTGGTCCAGCGACTCTCCTGAGCTCTTGGAGTCTCCGGAGACGAGCGACGACAGCTACGTGCCCCCGAGCTCCCGCTGATCCTGGAGTAGGGCTGCGGCGCTGGCCTCACGTGGCCCACTGTTGATGATGGCGACGGCGTCACCTGGTGCGCGTAGATAGAACCCCTGGGAATTCCTTCCCTTTTGTTCCCTGCGAGGAATCAAGAAATGGACCCCGTGGGAGTGTGTAAAGCATCTCTAATACCTTTTGTCAATATAGCCCTCGTTATGAAGATTTGTGTGCGCATATCCTGCCGAGGCTCGGCATCCCCTTTCCAATCCTGCGGCAGCTTGGTGCTCTACACTAACAGGTCCCGGTCCCCAGGCAGGTTGCAGCCGTCGCTGGTTCTTGATAACCCACAAGTATAGGGGATCGCAACAGTTTTTGATAAGTAAGAATGTCGAACCCAACGAGGAGCTAAAGGTAGAACAAATATTCCCTCAAGTTCTATCGACCACCGATACAACTCTACGCACGCTTGACGTTCGCTTTACCTAGAACAAGTATGAAACTAGAAGTACTCTGTAGGTGTTGTTGGGTAGGTTTGCCAGATAATAAAGAGTACGTAAATAAAAAGTAGGGGCGATAAAGAAACAACAAAGTAAATATAGCGAGTGTGGAAAAGTGGTGGTAGGAGTTGCAAAATTGCCCCTAAGCAATTGACTACTTTACTAGACCGATAGCAAGTATTATGTGGGAGAGGCCACTGCTAGCATGTCATTCCTGACTTGGAATTCTATGCACTTATGATTGGAACTATTAGCAAGCATCCGCAACTACTAATGTTCATTAAGGTAAAACCCAACCATAGCATTAAGATATATTGGTCCCCCTTCAATCCCGTATGCATCAATTTCTATGCTAGGTTGAAGCTTCTGTCACTCTTGCCCTCCAATACATAGTCCTATCAACATACAACTAACCCCAGGGTGTGATCCACGCGCGCAATCATATGATGAGCACCAGAGGGCAGCAACATAAACACAAGCAAATTAAATCAATCGTAGCAATTCATCAACCACCGATAGGACAATGAAAATCTACTCAGACATCTTAGGATGGCAACACATCATTGGATAATAATATGAAGAATAAAGCACCATGTTCAAGTAGAGGGTACAGCGGGTTGCGGGAGAGTGGACCACTATAGATAGAGGGGGGAAGGTGATGGAGATGTTGGTGAAGATGGCGGAGGTGTTGGTGTAGATCGCGGTGATGATGATGGCCCCCAGCGGCATTCCGGCGCCACCGGAAGCGAGGGGGAGAGAGCCCCCCTCCTTATTCTTCTTCCTTGACCTTCTCCCTATATGGGAGAAGGGTTTACCCTCTGGTCCATGGTCTCCATGGCGTGGGAGGGGCGAGAGCCCCTCCGAGATTGGATCTGTCTCTCTGTCTCTCTCTATTTTTGCGTTCTTAGATTCTTCCCTTTCACCGTTTCTTATATTCCCGGAGATCCGTAACTCCGATTGGGCTGAAATTTTAACACGATCTCTATCCGGATATTAGCTTTCTTGCGGCGAAAGAAGGGTATCAACCGCCTTATGGGTGGCCCACGAGGGTCAGGGGCGCGCCTGGGGCGGGGGGGCAGGCGCACCCTCCTGCCTCGTGGCCACCTCGGGCACCGTCTTGCATGGATTTTTCTTCCCAATATATATTCCAAAAAAATCTCCGTCAGTTCCCGTTTGGACTTCATTTGATATGGATATTCTGCGAAACAAAAAACATTCAACAAACAGGAACTGGCACTCGGCATTGGATCAATATGTTAGTCCCAAAAGGTGGGCACGGGTAGCTAATCCGCTCTTCCTCCTTTTGTTCTTCGCTCTCCTCATCATCTTTTTCATCCAATGAGCTCATAGTTTCATCAATTTCTTCTTCCATAGACTCCTGCAAAATATTAGTCTCTTCTTGGACAGCGAAGACTTTCTCAATAAGTGCATTAATATCATAATTGTATTCATAATTCTCATAACAATATTTAAGGATAGCTAAATTTTCAGGTCTATAAACCGAATCATCAAAGTCTTCAAACTCTTTAAACATAGATTCAATTTCATAAGCACCCATAAAAGCAACAAATTATTCTATTTGTTCCACATCATAGTAATCATATATACCATTAGCATAAGAAGCTAAGGTTTTATTATCATTAAATTCGCATGAAAAGGGAAGGTGTGGAGCCTTCATCGTAGAGCAACAAGTATAATCATATCTCAACCATAGTTGCCTAGCATACCACTTCAATATATGAATTTGATCCCATAATAGTTTCCCTTTTTGTGCCAAGCGGTAATCCCTAAAGTATTCACGTTGATCCAACGTTACTCCCATTACATAATTGAATGGGGCTTTCTTAGAATTATTAAAGTAGTACATAATATTTTTCACATAATGTAACATCCCGATTCTCGAAATGTTTAAGAAAAAGTTTTCCAAAAATCAGGACGAGAAAATTTCGTTTGTTTTATTTGTTAATAAAAGCTTAAATTGAGTTTTCATAAAGTTAGTGGATTTAATTTGAACTAACGTCAACTTAAATTAAATTTGTGTTTTGATCTTTTGTTTTAACTGGTTTTTAAATTTTTCTTCGGCATATTTAAATATGCGAGTCTACACTTTCTTGGATATCTCAGTTCATTTGATATGTATTCGAGCTTTTAATTTCTTTCTAGATTTTCTTTTTCTTGTTGTCATACTCTATACAGAATTCCAACCCAGCATCTTCTCTCTTCCGTGTGTGCGCATCCTACATTTTTCCTCCCAACCGAATCGGGCCAAACCCATATCTTTCTTTTGTTTTTATTTTGTTTTTCTCCGTTTCCTAGCCAACCACTCTTTCTCTATTTTTTTCTTCCATATGGGCCTGGCCGAAGTGGCCCATCTCTCCCAACCAACGAACTCCTCTCCTCCTTGTACGTTCACAACTCACAGAAGATGAAATCTCAACTGCCACCTACGTACACACATAGAAACTCTACACCTTCCTTTAATGCCTCCTCCCTTCCTATTCCTCTCACGCCTCCTCTTCTTTCCTTCCTCTGTACGTTCACACTCTACAGAGACTAGAAACGTAACGTACAGAAGAGAAACATACCCTCCTCTAACTTCCCTTAAATCTCATTCCTTTCCAAAACTGCAGGCACCATGCTATGCGCCTCCACCTCCTTTTCCAATTCTCGTGACACCCAGCCTTCTCCCTTCCTCTCTGTCTCCAGAAACTCTGTCCAAAGAATGATGCACCATGGACACCAATTCTCCATCCCGTTGATGCAGGCCCTCCCCATCCATGCCCTTGCACCAGAAGGTTCCCCTCGACACCATGATTCCATTCAGGGAAGAAGGAACGCGATCCGTCAAGAACACACGAAGAATTCTACATGTCCGCATACACTATTCATCAAGTTCGTCGCACTGTTCCATCAAACTCGGTGAGCCTCTATCAAATTCCTTTTGCATGCTTACTTGTCATCACCTAGTGTATCCCGTAGACATCATGATTCAACCTATCTCTGTCGTTGGTCGCGTGTGTCCAAAACCGAATTCGATTCGATGGCATAGGCATAATTCTTTAGTTTTGTTCATCATATGACTTTGAGCCCAATAGATAAAATTCTCCATATGACCGTAGAAATCCAGTGATGGGGTTAGATTGTGGGTTCTATCTTGTGATCGGTAGAAGAGATATAATCTTAGTCGTTTTTTTGAATGGAATCCAAATAGGTTTTGTGGTGGTAAAACTTTTCTATTGGTATGTTATTTCTATGTCTCTCGTTATTCCTAGGAGTATCAAATGGTTTACTCGATTGATTTGAAGGTGCATTTTATTTTTTTTGTAGTGTTTCGTGTAGATAACTTTGTGCATCATCTAAAAGTATGATATGCCTTTCTATTAGTTCCTTCGAGTTATTACCTTATGTAGGAGTTGATTGGTGCATTATTTATCATCCCTCATACATGATTAGCGTGTGTTATTATTTTAATTAGATTTGGAGCATTATTAGTGTAATCTTATTATCATTATTTTGGTTATGTTTGATACTTATTGTTTGCAAGCGTACAATAATTGGTGAATGCTCGACATGGTTATATTTATGTGGAATTATTCTAAACTTTGCTTTATGTATCGAATAATGGAATATTTCATGTTTTGATTATTTATTTTGTTTAGCATGAATATATCTTAGATATATTTTCTATATTCATTTACATCCATGTAGCATGTGTGTTTTATATATTCAAAATCATGTCATGCCTATGATAGTGGTCCGTCAATCTATTATTTTGTTGTTTAGTTTCTTTATAGTAGTTGTCTTGAATTGGCATGTTAACTTAGAACATAGCCATGGTTGTGATGAATTACTTGTTGTAGGCACTCTATTAGCATTTTAATTATCTATCACATCATGCGTGGTTCAAGATCACTTCCTCACTTTCCTAAGTTGTGTGACATGTCATGTTTTATGTGTTATTTTAGTAGCAACTTTTGAGTAATTGTTAACGCGATTTTGTAGATGTTTATTGTTTAGTATTGCATGGATAGTTGCTTTATGTCATTGTTATATTTGCATTTTATATAGAATTTATTCATTGTGACATAGAGTTCAGTTTATTGTTTCTTGGTAATTAGCAAACGTGTTATATTTACCTAGGATAGTGGCTATGCATGCTTAGTTGATTGACATGTCATATTAATATTTACTCAAGTAGAAGGCATATTTGGTTGTATGCCTACCATGTGTTATATCATTGGTAGTTTGTACGTTATGTTCATACATTTGGTTAATGTTTACTTGGTAGATATATCATAGTGATTTGTTGATACCATACATTCTTTTATTTAGGAATTTCTTGCCTTATCAATACCATGTCATGATGATCGATTATACAACTTCATTGCATAACGCGTGTGTGTACCAATCTGTGTGTTGTATGATGCTTAGTTGTGTACCTTTTATATATTTGCAAGTGTATGATGACTACATAGAAATGCATGTCATCTTGTTATTCATGCTTCTATAACACATGTTGATTTGGTTGATGAGATGATCTAGTTCTATACTTTCCTACGTGCTTAGTATGCTTCCATGTTCTCATATATCATAACTAGCATGGTATTGTTGTATGCTAACGTCGTGCTTGATCTTTAGGTCACTTGTTGTCAACTAGGTTATCTCATAGTTACACGTTACATTTTATTAATAGCATATTTTGGTATCTCGTGTCATGATCATCCATGCTTAGCATCATATCTGCTTTAGCTTACTGTTGCATTTGTGGTATGCCTAAGTCTATACATCAAGTCATGCTAGTTATCTTTCATGTGTTATTATATTCCATGTGTTATAGTTGTACTTGTGTTGCTCATATATGCTTGACTTGTCTCATGTTAGTGTTATGAGTGTTTGGCACATGTTGCATTAGTTCATCACATGATTAGGATGGTTCACCTTTCAATAGTTGAGTTGTGTCCTTCTCATATGCTTAGTGCACATTGTTGCTTTGTTGTTAATCATGTTGTGGTAATATTTCTGCTAGAGGTCATTTGGATATTAGTTGCTTCCTTTATTATAAAGAGTGTCCTAGTTTAGTATCTTCTCATGGTCACTCATATGTTTAATGCTTTTGTTATTAGATAAGACCTCTTCACGATTCTATACTCACATGCCTTGTATGATGTGTCTGGTTATCTAATTTGCCAATATTTTTGTGATAGCATTGGTTTGTCTTTTGCCATAGAAATGCTTGCTAATAGTTGTTATGATTTGTGTTTAGTCTTTGCTTATTGTTAACTATTATAAAATATTTGGATACATCCAAATATTTACTTGTGGTTGATTATTAATCTTAATCATATCATGCCTGGATAGTAGTTCACTCTTTTGTTCCATGTCTTGTATAGTTTCTTGTTAATTGTTTGACAAATGACTTGGTTTGTTATAATAGAGTTGATCCTATTTTATATTAATAATGTTATAGGGTTAGACCTAGGTCAATTCGATTCATGTTGTTGAGTGATGTATGATTGCTTAACTAGTATGGTTTGTAATGTGTGTTTGTTTGTCCTATGGAACACTTGCTTTTGAATTTTTATATAGTTGGTGTATATGTTTGGCTATTGGTGACCATTTTAAGTATTTAGATTCTATCTAAATATTTATTTGTGGTTAACTCTTACCTTTTCATTCCATGTTGTGATCATTTAGTTAAATGCATAGGGTGCTTCCACTTCATGTGTGTGGATGCCATTGTGTTGGTTATATAGTAGTTTCTTATATAGTTAGTCGTGATGTGTAGTGGGCACTACTTGTGGTCAATAGCATAGTTTGTACCGAGACGTTAGTCTTGTTGACAAGCCCTGATTATCAATCATCAACCTAAAGCCTGTCAATTCATTGAGTCATCTACTTACCTTCCAATCATGTTATCTCTTTTGGAATCTCCATCTGATCAATATCTTGCTATCCATCCAGTCTTAATTGTTTTGGATGTTATTTGGATTTGTTATTGCTTTGGTATTTATTTGTTTGTCTTTTGCTATCATTACGACGAGTAGGGAGTGACGACGGTGTTGGACATGGACAGAACAGGTTACCGAAGAAGGACTCAACAACGAAGGCATGCCTCCTTCTTTGATCATACTTATCCTATGTTTTATAAAACTGCATTGTGTTTTATAATTACTTAATGCATGCTATTTTTTAATTCTCGTAGCTAGCGTGTCGATTGACACATTACCCTGATCCGCTTGTCGCCTATTTACTTGACACCTGAGTAGAAGTATATAATTCCGGTAGAGTAGAAATGCATAGCCATGCTTATCAACCTATAGGTGCTTTGTTGAATGACCTCTGAGTCATTGAGTCATTGACAGTTGAAACTTAACGTTGAGCTAGGCCAGTTGGCCCTTGTTGACCTTCTCTATCCTCTTCTACTCTGGGTGAAACTTACCATCTGAATACTGGCGTGGGCGACAACTGAATCAAGGATTGAAGGAGCGATTGGCTGCCCTTCACGAGTTGAAGGGGGCAATCAGTCGTCCGTGCCGCTTAAGGCCTAATAAGTCTTGGATTTGAAGATTGTGATAACAGTACAGCCACATGCTATATGGGCACTGGCTTGGTCAAGTAAGATAGTCAGCCTTAGGTGTCGATGTCGCCGTACCGAAGATGGGATAGCTGCCCTGCGGGGAGTATCCTCGGCACAGATGGGGGGACCGGTTTGAGGACGTACTCTCAGTTCCATGCGCCAGACCCGGTGGGCATGTCACATCTTTGGGGGATCTAGTCCAAAGACCTCGTCACAATCTCCCTGTCGGTATACCAGATGGTGTACTACGCTAGCGACGGCTAGTGGCAACAAGTCGGGGTTGTGTCGTGTGGGCAAAGTGTACAACCTCTGCAGTGTGTAAAACTAGTCGAATAGCCGTGTCCACGGTCAAGGATAACACATGAATCTTTCTCGACATACAGGACCTATCTTTCTTATTCCCTCTTTGCCCCTATTCTTGAAACCTATGAAGGACGTGAGTTGATCGAGGATCCTCACTTTGATGAAAGTTATTCTGAGATAAAACATTTTTCATCTAAAACTTCTTTTATCCAACTACTTTATTTGTCAAACAAAATTAGCTTTATGCAAATGAGCCATACAATCTTCCTTTGAAGCCACATGTAGCTATTAGGTCCTTCCCCGTGGGAGGCATGTTGAGTACGTACTGTACTCATGGCAATAATTTTGTTGACAACAGAGTTGCATGAAGACGAAGGTGATGACTACGACTACTATGGCGATCCGTAGGAGTGAGGTCACGTGGAGTACATCGACTGTCTGTGGCTGAGATGGAGTCGCTACGCATTGTACTTTTCGCTGTTTTTCTGAATGTAATAAGTTTCATGAGACATTTATCTAGTTATGCCTTGTGGCAAGATATATTTAAAATTGTAATACCTTTTATGTATTGTGCAATGATATCATTTCACTGTGTTGTCAACAATGATCCTAGGGTTGACAAATATACACAGGAGGGTCTGGAAGTTAATTCCGGGTTCTCACACATAACCAGCATCGAGGGTTTTAGGAGGTTCCCCATCTCCATGAGTAGCAAGTACACCTAATTTTTTTGGTATTTCGAGTTCCATATCCATAACTAAAGATAAAGAACAACTAAGAACAGCAAATAAAAAATTACTTAGTGATAAAGCAAACAAGCACACGCGAGAATATTCACACCACGCTGTTGCTCCCCGGCAACGGCGCCAGAAAAAGGGTCTTGATAACCCACAAGTATAGGGGATCGCAACAGTTTTCGATAAGTAAGAGTGTCGAACCAACGAGGAGCTAAAGGTAGAACAAATATTCCCTCAAGTTCTATCGACCACCGATACAACTCTACGCACGCTTGATGTTCGCTTTACCTAGAACAAGTATGAAACTAGAAGTACTTTGTAGGTGTTGTTGGATAGGTTTGCAAGATAATAAAGAGTGCGTAAATAAAAAGTAGGGGTTGTTTAGATAAAGAAACAATAAAGTAAATATAGCGAGTGTGGAAAAGTGGTGGTAGGAGTTGCGAAATTGCCCCTAAGCAATTGACTACTTTACTAGACCGATAACAAGTATTATGTGGGAGAGGCCACTGCTAGCATGTCATCCCTGACTTGGAATTCTATGCACTTATGATTGGAACTATTAGCAAGCGTCCGCAACTACTAATGTTCATTAAGGTAAAACCCAACCATAGCATTAAGATATATTGGTCCCCCTTCAATCCCATATGCATCAATTTCTATGCTAGGTTGAAGCTTCTGTCACTCTTGCCCTCCAATACATAGTCCTATCAACATAAACTAACCCCAGGGTGTGATCCACGCGTGCAATCATATGATGGGCACCAAAGGACAGCAACATAACCACAAGAAAATTAAATCAATCGTAGCAATTCATCAACCACCGATAGGACAACGAAAATCTACTCAGACATCTTAGGATGGCAACACATCATTGGATAATAATATGAAGAATAAAGCACCATGTTCAAGTAGAGGGTACAACGGGTTGCGGGAGAGTGGACCGCTATAGATAGAGGGGGGAAAGTGATGGAGATGTTGGTGAAGATGGCGGAGGTGTTGGTGTAGATCGCGGTGATGATGATGGCCCCCGGCGGCGTTCCGGCACCACCGAAAGCGAGGGGGAGAGAGCCCTCCTCCTTCTTCTTCTTCCTTGACCTTCTCCCTAGATGGGAGAAGGGTTTCCCCTCTGGTCCATGGTCTCCATGGCGTGGGAGGGGCGAGAGCCCCTCCGAGATTGGATCTGTCTCTCTGTCTCTCTCTGTTTCTGCGTTCTCAGATTCTTCCCTTTCACCGTTTCTTATATTCCCGGAGATCCGTAACTCCGATTGGGCTGAAATTTTAACACGATCTCTATCCGGATATTAGCTTTCTTATGGCAAAGAAGGGCATCAACCGCCTTACGGGTGGCCCGCGAGGGTCAGGGGCGCGCCCTCCTGCCTCGTGGCCACCTCGGGCACCGTCTCGCGTGGATTTTTCTTCCCAAAAATCATATATATTCCAAAATAATCTCCGTCAGTTTTTATCCCGTTTGGACTTAGTTTGATATGGATATTCTGTGAAACAAAAAACATGCAACAAACAAGAACTGGCACCGGGCACTGGATCAATATGTTAGTCCCAAAAATAGTATAAGAAGTTGCCAAAAGTATATGAAAGTTGTAGAATATTGGCATGGAACAATCAAAAATTATAGATACGATGGAGACGTATCACTGGTATGCTAGGTCGCGTGTCGTGGTCAAGGCCAGGAGCTGAGCGGCCCGAGATCCAGTAAGAGCTCCTGAGGCGCGATGCTCAAGAGGTCCCGCTTAGCGCGCAAGCAACTGTCTTAGGATGGGAAAGGAAGAAAACGTTGCTGCGGCAGGGTAGCGAAGGGAGTGAGTGAGGGTCTCATGCCGCAAGCAACCGATGGATCCAGAGCGAGAACTTATCTTTGGCTGTCTGGGGTCTGCTCCTCGGGTCGTGCCAGACTCGCACGCCGATCGCTGCGGTGTGGCTAGGTCTGGCCCATGCGGACCTCCCCCTCCCCTCCATGTCCTTCTTGGTGCTCTGCGTCATCAGGTCCCGACCCTCGAGCGAGCTCAGCTGCCGCTAGTATGCCAGGTCACATGCCATGGTCAAGGCCAGGGGGTGAGGGCTGGAGAGCTAGTAAGAGCTCCTGGGGCGCGATGCTCAGGAGCCCCCTTTTAACGCGCAAGCGAATTGCATGAGAGGAGAGAGAGAGTCCGTGGTACCGCCTGCTGTGGCCCCCATGAAGTTCCTGCAAGCTAGCACAAGGAAGGGCACCGGTCGCCGTGGTGATTGCTGGTCTGCTTTTGGTGCGTGAGTAGGGACTCCCTACTACGGAGAGCCCCCGGGGCATGTATAGCCCCGCCCTGACACGTGGCTTGCACGGCAGGGCTAGACGAGGTGTATCTGGGCACTCGTGAGCCAACGCGGGACTCACGAGGCCCTACCTCAAGGCAGGCTACGCCTGGTCTTGGTTCTTGTTCGCTGTCTTGGTCCTGCGAAATGGTTAGACAACGCGATGGGTCCTGAAGAAAGACGGCCGGCGCGCGGCTCCCATGGTGGGTGACAATCAAGCGAGCGATAGTCATAGATATATTAAGCATGGAAAGCAACTTAGCTCAGGTAAGTGCAGGGAAGATACATGCCACCAGGTCCGGCCCGAGCGGCTTGGGGATGATGCAGCCCGAGGGGCGCCCCCAACAAGGTAAGCTAAAGACATAAAAGGAAAGATACATGCCACAGGGACGGACCCACGTGACCTGGGAATGATGTAGCCCTGGGGGCGCTCCCAACTGAATGAACTTTGGAAAGTGTCACCTGGCTTTGTTGATGAAGGAGAGTTGAGGTAGCTGAAGGTGTATGGCGAAGGGGCTGCACCTCATGGGCCACCGGGGCCCTGGGCCTCGGGAGGCTCTGGGGGTCCAGGGGGTTCCTTGAGGACCGTCTTCATCTCCGCCAGCACTGCATGGTGCCTGGCCTCCTGAGCCACCATGATGCTCCGCAGGTTGCGTTGATAGGCGGTCGCCACGCTCGGCAGGCCAAAGGGCATGTGAACGTAGCTGTGAGGTGGGTCCTCGTAGCATCCCACGCGCAAAGGCCAGAGAAGCTCCTGAGAGGCGGCCTGATTGAGCCCTGGGACGTCGATGCAGACATGCAGCCCGGCATCCTCGCCTGGATGGGGAGCTATGGCCGGTGAGTGGTGGCCACCACGCATGGCCCTCGCATCTTGCAGTTCTTGAGCGGTTTTGGTGATGAACTCCAGAGCGGTGGCACTCCTTGCCCTGTGTTCTCCTGAGGGAAACGTGCCACGAAGCACACCTCCATGTGGTGCCCAAGCGCCTCCCTCGTGATGCTGGCAAGGTCTGAGGCCCTCCAGAAGAGAACCCCCGAGCCCTGCCCAAGAGGGGCGCTGGGCGCGCCTTCCTATGTGATGGAGGGAGGCGCCCCAGGCGCGGACGCCGATCCTGACGACTGATAACCCACAAGTATAGGGGACTGCAACAGTTTTTGAGGGTAAAGTACTCAACCCAATTTTATTGATTCGACACAAGGGGAGCCAAAGAATATTCTCAAGTATTAGCAGCTGAGTTGTCAATTCAACCACACCTGGAAACTTAATATCTACAGCAAAGTGTTTAGTAGCAAAGTAATATGATAGTAGTTGTAATGGTAGCAAAAGGTAACGGTAGTAAAAGTAATGTTTTTGGTATTTTGTAGTGATGATAGCAATAGCAACGGAAAAGTAAATAAGCGAAGAACAATATATGGAAAGCTTGTAGGCAATGGATCGGTGATGGAGAATTATGTCGGATGTGGTTCATCATGTAACAGTCATAACCTAGGGTGACACGGAACTACCTCCAGTTCATCAATGTAATGTAGGCATGTATTCTGAATATAGTCATACGTGCTTATGGAAAAGAACTTGCATGACATCTTTTGTCCTACCCTCCCGTGGCAGCGGGGTCCTTACGGAAACTAAGGGATATTAAGGTCTCCTTTTAATAGAGTACCGGAACAAAGCATTAACACATAGTGAATACATGAACTCCTCAAACTACGGTCATCACCGGTAAGTATCCCGATTATTGTCACTTCGGGGTTAACGGATCATAACACATAATAGGTGACTATAGACTTGCAAGATAGGATCAAGAACTCTCATATATTGATGAAAACATAATAGGTTTAGATCTGAAATCATGGCACTCGGGCCCTAGTGACAAGCATTAAGCATAGCAAAGTCATAGGAACATCAATCTCAGAACATAGTGGATACTAGGGATCAAACCCTAACAAAACTAACTCGATTACATGATAGATCCCATCCAACCCATCACCGTCCAGCAAGCCTACGATGGAATTACTCACGCACGGCGGTGAGCATCATGAAATTGGTGATGGAGGATGGTTGATGATGACGATGCCGACATATTCCACTCTCCGGAGTCCCGAACGGACTCCAGATCAGCCCTCCCGAGAGGTTTTAGGGCTTGGCGGTGGCTCCATATCGTAAAACACGATGAATTCTCCTCTCTGATTTTTTTCTCCCCGAAACACAATATATAGAGTTGGAGTTGGAGTTGGAGGAGCTTCAGGGGGGCCACGAGGTATGGGGCGCGCCTCCCACCCTCGTGGACAGGTGGTGGGCCCCTGGCCTTCATCTTTTGCAGGTATTTTTTATATTTTCCAAAAAGTTGCTCTATGAAGTTTCAGGTTATTCCGAGAACTTTTGTTTCTGCACATAAATAACACCACGGTAATTCTGCTGAAAACAGCGTCAGTCCGGGTTAGTTCCATTCAAATCATGCAAGTTAGAATCCAAAACAAGGGCAAAATTGTTTGGAAAAGTAGATACGACGGAGACGTATCAACTCCCCCAAGCTTAAACCTTTGCTTGTCCTCAAGCAATTCAGTTGACAAACTGAAAGTGATAAAGAAAAACCTTTACAAACTCTGTTTGCTCTTGTTGTTGTAAATATGTAAAGCCAGCATTCAAGTTTTCAGCAAAGATTATAACTAACCACATTCGCAATAACGCTTAGGTCTCAAGTTTACTCATATCAATGGCATAATCAACTAGCGAGCAATAATAATAAATCTCGGATGACAACACTTTCTCAAAACAATCATAATATGATATAACAAGATGGTATCTCGCTAGCCCTTTCTGAGACCGCAAAACATAAATGCAGAGCACCTTTAAAGACCAAGGACTGACTAGACATTGTAATTCATGGTAAAAGAGATCCAGTCAAGTCATACCCAATGTAAACTAACAATAATGAATGCAAATGACAGCAGTGCTCTCCAACTGGTTCTTTTTAATAAGAGGATGATGACTCGGCATAAAAGTAAATAGATAGGCCCTTCACAGAGGGAAGCAGTGATTTGTAGAGGTGCCAGAGCTCGGTTTTGAAATAGAGATGAATAATATTTTGAGTTGTATACTTTCATTGTCAACATAACAACCAAGAGATGGCAATATCTTCCATGCTACACACATTATAGGCGGTTCCCAAACAGAATGGTAAAGTTTATACTCCCCCTTCCACCAACAAGCATCAATCCATGGCTTGCTCGAAAAAACGAGTGCCTCCAACAAACAAGAGTCCCACAGGGAGTTTTGTTTGCAATTATTTTGATTTAGTTTGCATAAAGCATGGGACTGGGCATCCCGCTGACCAGCCACTTTCTCGTGAGTGAGGAGCGGAGTCCACTCCTCTTGAGAATAACCCGCCTAACATGGAAGATACGGACAACCCTAGTTGATACATGAGGTATTCGAGCAAACAAAACAGGATATTTATTTGAAGGTTTAGAGTTTGGCACATACAAATTTACTTGGAACGGCAGGTAGATACCATATATAGGTAGGTATGATGGACTCATATGGAATAACTTTGGGGTTTATGGAGTTGGATTAACAAGCAGTATTCCCGCTTAGTACAGGTGAAGGCTAGCAAAAGACTGGGAAGCGACCAGCTAGAGAGCGACAACAGTCATGAACATGCATTAAAATTAATCAACACTGAATGCAAGCATGAGTAGGATATAATCCACCATGAACATAAATATCATGAAGGCTATGTTGATTTTGTTTCAACTACATGCGTGAACATGCGCCAAGTCAAGTCACTTAAATCATTCAGAGGAGGATACCACCCTATCATACCACATCACAACCATTTTAATAACATGTTGGCATGCAAGGTAAACCATTATAAGCTCCAAGCTAATCAAGCATGGCACAAGAAACTATGATCTCTAGTTGTCATTGCAACATGTTTATTCATAATAGGCTGAATCAGGAACGATGAACTAATCATATTTACAAAAACAAAAGAGGTTGAGTTCATACCAGCTTTTCTCATCTCAGTCAGTCCATCATATATCGTCATAATTGCCTTTCACTTGCACGACCGAACGATGTGAATAATAATAATAGTGCACGTGCATTGGACTAAGCTGGAATCTACAAGCATTCAATGAACAGGAGAAGACAAGGCAATATGGGCTCTTTTGTCAGATCAACAATAATGCATATAAGAGCCACTTCAACAATTTAATTATGGTGTTCTCATATCGACCCCCGAAGAAAAGAAAAGAAATAAAACAATTTACATGGGAGAGCTCCCAACAAGTAAAAGAAGAACATGAAATCTTTTTGGGTTTTCTTTTTAATTACTACTACAAGAATTGAAAGTAAACTAATTAAAAGCTACAACTAATTTTTTTGGTTTTTCTTAAGGTTTATTAAACACACAAAAAGAAAGCATAAAAAGGAAAGTAAACTAGCATGGATGATACAACGAAAAAGTATGAGCACCGACATCTAGCAACGAGTGTGTGAACATAAATGTAATGCCGGTGAGAAGTACGTACTCCCCCAAGCTTAGGCTTTTGGCCTAAGTTGGTCTATGGCCACGGCTGGCTTGGCGGATATCCATAATAATAGTTGGGGTCGTACTGCGAAGAAGAAGAAGACTCCGATTGCCACTGGTTGGCAATCATCTCCGGATCCCACTGGTAATTAGACTGTCGTGGAGGATCAACTTGTGGTTTCGGCTCTGGCTCTGTGGCTGATGTAGGGTTCCGATAGGCATGAATAGCCTCTAACAGAACAAGGTACTGGCCTGCAGATAAATCAAACAAGGAAGGAGCAGGCAGGGTAATAGTCTCAGGATGATGTTTATCAAAGAACAATTTGTATTTAAGCTCTCATTCCCTATTCTTAACAATAAAATCATGTGCTGCCATACTCTTATGATCTAAATAAACACGAGGCAACACTTTTTCTTCCTTCTCATAATGCCTAATAGGTATGTTAAAATGTGCAGCTAGGCGTGAAGCATAGATGCCTCCAAAGATGGGGTCCTTTGTACAGTTCAGACTTAACCGTTTAGCAATAATGCCACCCATACTAACAGAGTTATCACTGAATAAACCGTGGAGCAAAATAATAATATCAGGGACACTAAGGTTTCCACAGTTTCCGCGACCAATTAAACAACGGCTAGCAAATAATGCAAAATAGCGTAAAACAGGAAAATGTATGCTAGTGATTCGTGCATCGGAAACCTTCCTTGTTTCCCCTACAGTGATAGTATCAATAAACCCATCCACATCCTCGCAATGTGGTTCCTCTGTCTTTCCCTCGAAAGGGACTAAACAAACCCGACAAAAATCATAAAGTGACATCTCCTTATTCTCATCATATAAATAAAACTCCACCGTAGGTGGTGAGCTCCTAGAATGGAAATGAAAGTTTTGCACAAAGATATTTGTGAGTAAGAGATACTGATCGCGTTGGTCGTGGAGGAAAGTGGTGAGGCCTGCATTCTTAGCCAATTCATAAAAATCTTCATAAATCCCGGCTGCTCTCAAGAAATCATCGGAAGGCCATTCACACGACCGAACTTCCGCGGTGCGAGGCAGATTATACTTGGGCTTCGGTGCCTTTTCCTTCAACCTTCGGCTCGATGAGCCCCTCAAAAGTCTCTTCATCATTTTCTGAAAAATTATGAATTTTTTAGTAACTTCAAATAAAAGTAAACCAAATTCAATATTATTGATAGCAACTACTCCTACAAGTGCCTAGGGCCTATATCATGCATCAAAACTACTTTTGACCATATAAATTTGACATGCAAGCTCAAGAACAGGGTCACCTAAGCAGCAAAAATTTGCAATGAATAAAGCACTAGAACAAGAACTAATTGGACCAATGGAGGATTCACATACCAAGGAACAATCTCCCCAAGCAGTTTTGTGAGAGGTGCTTTGAGCAAGGAGATCGAAAATGGCAGCAAAATGAGCTTGGACTCGGGTTTGAGCTGGTTGTTCGTGTATGTGAGAGGAAGAAGGAGTGTGTGGGTGAAAGGATAAGTGGAGGAGGGCCACCGTGGGCCCACAAGGAAGAGGGCGCGCCCAGGGGGTAGGGCGCGCCCTCCACCCTCGTGGCCAGGTGGATGACCCCCCTGCTGTGTTCTCAATGCCAAATATTCTCAAATATTCTAGAAAAAATCATATTTAAATTTCAGGGCATTTGGAGAACTTTTATTTTCGGGGTATTTTTATATTGCACGGATAATCAGATAACAGACAGAAAAAATACTATTTTTATTTTATTTAATATAAATAACAGAAAGTGAAAGGAAGGTACAAAAGGTTGTGCCTTCTAGTTTCGTCCATCTCATGATCATCAAAAGGAATCCACTAACAAGGTTGATCAAGTCTTGTTAACGAACTCATTCCGAATAACATGGGACCAGAGAAATTTCGAATAACACTATGTTACCTCAACGGGGATATGCACATCCCCAGTAATAAGAATATCGTATTTCTTCTTGACAGTAGGAAGGGGAAATTCAAAACCTCCAAATATAATCGATGGAATTTTTTTCCAATCGAGTTGATACTATGAACTTGAGGTTGTTTCCTTGGGAAGTGTACCGTATGCTCATTACCATTAACATGAAAAGTGACATTGCCTTTAGTGCAATCAATAACAGCCCCTGTAGTATTCAAAAAGGGTCTTCCAAGAATAATAGACATACTATCGTCCTCGGGAATATCAAGAATAACAAAGTCCGTTAAAATAGTAACGTTTGCAACTACAACAGGCACATCCTCACAAATACCGACAGGTATAGCAGTTGATTTATCAGCCATTTGCAAAGATATTTCAGTAGGTGTCAACTTATTCAAATAAAGTCTATGATATAAAAGAGAGAGGCATAACACTAACACCGGCTCCAAGATCACATAAAGTAGTTTTAACATAGTTTCTTTTAATGGAGCATGATATAGTTGGTACACAGGGATCTCCAAGTTTCTTTGGTATTCCACCCTTAAAAGTATAATTAGCAAGCATGGTGGAAATTTTAGCTTCCGGTATCTTTCTCTTATTAGTAACAATTTCTTTCATATACTTAGCATAAGGATTCATTTTGAGCATATCAGTTAATCGCATACACAAAAAGATAGGTCTAATCATTTCAACAAAGCGCTCAAAATCCTAATCATCCTTTTTCTTGGATGGTTTGGGAGGAAAAGACATAGGTTTCTGAACCCATGGTTCTCTTTCTTTACCGTGTTTCCTAGCAACAAAGTATTTCTTATCATAACGTTGATTCTTTGATTGTGGGTTATCAAGATCAACAGAAGGTTCAATTTCTATATCATTATCATTACTAGGTTGAGCATCATCATGAACATTATCATTAACCTTATCACTAGTTTCAGGTTCATTACCATATTGTGTTTCAGCATCAGAAATAGAAATATCATTTGGGTTCTCAAGTGTTTCAACAATAGGTTCACTAGAAGCATGCAAAGTCCTATCATTTTTCTTTTTCTTCCTTTTAGAAGGACTAGGTGCATCTATATTATTTCTCTGAGAATCTTGCTCAATTCTCTTAGGGTGGCCTTCAGGATACAAAGGTTCCTGAGTCATTCTGCCACCTCTAGTCATAACTCTAACAGCATTATCATTATTCTTGCTATTTAATTAAATGAGCAAATCGTTTTGAGCTTTAAGTACTTGTTCTACTTGAGTGGTAACCATAGAAGCATGTTTACTAATAAGTTTAAGTTCACCTTTGACATTATCCATATAATCACCCAAGTGTTCAAGCATATTTGAATTGTATTTCAATTGTCTACCAAAATAAGAAATAAAATCTTCTTGCTTAGCCATAAATTTATCAAACTCATCTAAGCATGGGCTAGCAAATTTAGTAAATGGGAGTTCAGCTTTATCATATCTATAGAGAGAATTTACCTTTACTACCTGTGTTGGGTTATCAAGACCATGAGTTTCTTCAATAGGTAAAGGATTAAGATCATATGTTTCTTCAACAGGCGGTAAATTAAGACCATGTATTTCTTCGATAGGAGTTAAATTCTTAACATCTTCAGCTTTAATACCTTTTTATTTCATAGATTTCTTTGCCTCTTACATATCTTCAGGACTAAGAAATAGAATACCCCTCTTCTTCGGAGTGGGTTTAGGAATAGGCTCGGGAATTGGCTCCGGAGGTGTCCAATTATTTTCATTTGTCAACATATTATTCAATAGAATTTCAGCTTCATCCAGTGTTCTTTCCCTGAAAACGGAACCAGCACAACTATCCAGGTAATCTCTGGAGGCATCGGTTAGTCCATTATAAAAGATATCAAGTATTTCATTTTTCTTAAGAGGATGATCAAGCAAAGCATTAAGTAATTGGAGAAGCCTCCCCCAAGCTTGTGGGAGACTTTCTTCTTCAATTTGCACAAAATTATATATATCCCTTAAAGCAGCTTGTTTCTTACGAGCGGGGAAATATTTAGCAGAGAAGTAATAAATCATATCCTGGGGACTACACACACAACCAGGATCAAGAGAATTAAACCATATCTTAGCATCACCCTTTAATGAGAACGGAAATATTTTAAGGATATAAAAGTAACGAGTTCTCTCGTCAGTAGTGAACAGGGTGGCTATATCATTTAATTTAGTAAGATGTGCCACAACAGTTTCAGATTCATAGCCATGAAAAGGATCAGATTCAACCAAAGTAATTATATCAGGATCAACAGAGAATTCATAACCCCTATCGGTAACACAGATAGGTGAAGTAGCAAAAGCAGGGTCAGGTTTCATTCTAGCATTTAGAGATTGCTTATTCCATTTAGCTAATAACCTCTTGAGTTCGTATCTATCTTTGCAAGCTAAAATAGATAAAGAAGCTTCTTTATCAAAAACATAACCCTCAGGAATAACACGCAGGTCTTCATCATCAATTTCATCAGTATTATCAGATTCAATAGTTTCAATCTCTCTAGCCCTAGCAAGTTGTTCATCAAGAAATTCACCAAGTGGCACAGTAATATCAAGCATAGAAGTAGTTTCATCATGAGTATCATGTATAGCAGAAGTGGCATCATCAATAACATGCGACATATCAGAACGAATAGCAGAAGCAGGTTTAGGTGTCGCAAGCTTACTCAAAACAGAAGGTGAATCAAGTGCAGAGCTAGATGGCAGTTCCTTAGCTCCCCTCGTAGTTGAGGGATAAATCTTGGTTCTTGGATCTTTCAAGTTCTTCATAATGATAAGCAGATATAAATCTCAAATGACTCAAAGAATAGAGCTATGCTCCCCGGCAATGGCGCGAGAAAATAGTCTTGATAACCCAAAAGTATAGGGGATCGCAATAGTTTTCGAGGGTAAAGTATCCAACCCAAATTTATTGATTCGACACAAGGGGAGCCAAAGAATATTCTCAAGTATTGGCAGCTGAGTTGTCAATTCAACCACACCTGGAAACTTAATATCTGCAGCAAAGTGTTTAGTAGCAAAGTAATATGATAGTAGTGGTAACGGTACCAAAAGGTAATAGTAGTAAAAGTAATGTTTTTGGTATTTTGTAGTGATGATAGCAATAGCAACGGAAAAGTAAATAAGCAAAGAACAATATATGGAAAGCTCATAGGCAATGGATCGGTGATGGAGAATTATGCCGGATGCGGTTCATCATGTAACAGTCATAACCTAGGGTGACACAGAACTAGCTCCAGTTCATCAATGTAATGTAGGCATGTATTCCGAATATAGTCATACGTGCTTATGGAAAAGAACTTGCATGACATCTTTTGTCCTACCCTCCCGTGGCAGCGGGGTCCTTACGGAAACTAAGGGATATTAAGGCCTCCTTTTAATAGAGTACCGAAACAAAGCATTAACACATAGTGAATACATGAACTCCTCAAACTACGGTCATCACCGGTAAATATCCCGATTATTGTCACTTCGGGGTTAACGGATCATAACACATAATAGGTGACTATAGACTTGCAAGATAGGATCAAGAACTCTCATATATTGATGAAAACATAATAGGTTCAGATCTGAAATCATGGCACTCGGGCCCTAGTGACAAGCATTAAGCATACCAAAGTCATAGAAACATCAATCTCAGAACATAGTGGATACTAGGGATCAAACCCTAACAAAACTAACTCGATTAGATGATAGATCCCATCCAACCCATCACCGTCCAGCAAGCCTACGATGGAATTACTCACGCATGGCGGTGAGCATCATGAAATTGGTGATGGAGGATGGTTGATGATGACGATGGCGACGGATTCCCCTCTCCGGAGCCCCGAACGGACTCCAGATCAGCCCTCCCGAGAGGTTTTAGGGCTTGGCGGCGGCTTTGTATCGTAAAATGCGATGAATTCTTCCCTCTGATTTTTTTCTCCCCGAAACACAATATATAGAGTTGGAGTCGGAGGAGCTCCAGGGGGGCACGAGGTAGGGGGGCGCGCCCCCCACCCTCGTGGAGGTGGTGGCCCCCTGGCCTTCATCTTTTGCAGGTATTTTTTATATTTTCCAAAAAGTTGCTCCATGAAGTTTCAGGTCATTCTGAGAACTTTTGTTTCTGCACATAAATAACACCATGGTAATTCTGCTGAAAACAGCGTCAGTCTGGGTTAGTTCCATTCAAATCATGCAAGTTAGAGTCCAAAACAAGGGTAAAAGTGTTTGGAAAAGTAGATATGACGGAGACGTATCAACGAGGCGTCGCTTGCCTGAGGACCTGTGTGACACAACTGCTTCTTCTTGGGGGTGGCCTAAGGAGGGCACTCGCCCTGACTGTCGGGGACGTCGATTGCTGCAGCTTGGAAGGCACGCTCGAGGGACCACACCGCGTCTCTTTCTTCGCACGGGACTGTGATGATTCCGCCGCTTCCCGGCATCTTGAGGACATTGTAGCCATGATGGGTCACTGCCATGAACTTGGCCAGGGCAGGATACTCGAGGATGGCGTTGTATGGCAGGTGGATGTAGACGACGTCGAAGTCGATGAGTTCGGTGTGGTAGTTGTTGCGTTCTCCGAAGGTAATGGGGAGGCGGACCTGCCCGATCGGGGTAGTAGAGCCGTCGGTCACTCCTGAGAAAGGCTTGGTAGGATGAAGCTGGTCATATGGCAGTTGGAGGTTGTCGAACATGTCAACGGACAGGACATTGAGCCCTGCACCGCCGTCGATGAGGGTCTTGGTAACTTGCACGTTGCTGATGACTGGCGAGCAGAGCATTGGGAGGACTCCGGCAGTAGCCGCGCACTTGAGCTGACCTGCCGAACTGAATGTGATGGGGCACCTGGACCATCTGAGCGGGCGTGTGGCCTCGAGCTTGGGGAGAACTACATTCACTTCACGGGCAAATTGTTTGAAGATACACTGCGAGGGTGGGGCTTGAGCTCCGCCCAAGATGCAGGCGATATCGCGTGGCTCCTAGAAGACCCCAGCCCCCTCATCTTGATGGTGGTCGTCATTCCTTCTGGGCGGTGGCGGCAACGGAGGGAAGCCAGCGTTGCCTTGAGGATGGGCCTCACGAGGCTGGTCCCTCCAGGCGCCCTCGCGAGGCTGATCCTGCCAGCGGTCCTCACGAGGCCGGTCGTGCCACTCCTGGTGCGGGCCACGGTTGTCCTAGCGTCCGCCACCACATCCTCCTCCTTGGCCATAGCCCCGGTTGCTGCGCTCGGGGCATCGACCGAAGCGTCCTTCTCGAATGGCTCTGAGCTCTTGACAGTCGCTGGTGTTGTGGGTATGCAGGTTGTGGAAGGCGCAGAACGGTCGGCTGCCCTTGGATGACTCAGGCTGGTCTCTGTCGCGCTTGGTGTCTGGCTCCGCCGTGAGCAGGACTGCTCCCTTGCGCTTCACGTCCTTGGCCTTGGTATTTTTCTCCTAGGGGTCTACAGCAGGGAGCTCAAGGAGGGAGAGGCACCCCTCCTCAACTCTGGCACACTTGGTTGCGATGTTGAACAACTCCAATGTCGTGCACAACTCCTCGTGGATGGCGAGCTCCTCCTTCATGTCGAAGAACGCTGAGATGATGGCCTCGTCGGTCACCTTGGGGATCTTGATCTGTGCGCTGTTGAAGCACTGAATGTACTTCTGCAAGGTCTCTCCTGGTTGTTGCTTGATGCGGCGTAGGTCGCCCGTGACTGGGAGGCGGTCGCGAGTGCCCTGGAAGTTGGCGATGAAGCAGTTGCGCATTTCGTCCCAAGAGGAAATTGAGCCTGGAGGCGGGTTCAGGAGCCAGGAGCGGAGGCCATCCTTGAGAGCCATGGGAAAACAGTTTGTCATGACTTTCTTGTCGCTGTTGGCCACCTCGATGCTCAGCTCATAGAGCTCCAGGAACTCCGCGGAGTCAGGGGTGCCGTCGTAGGGAGGAGGCAGATCTGGCTTGAACTTGCCCGGCTAGGTGATGCTGCGCAGCTCGGGGGTGAAGGCCTGTCAGCCGGCCGTGGTCACCGGGGCCTGCCTTGGAGGTGGAGCTTGGCCTTGGCGCCCGCGTGCCGCTACAGCCAACAGCGCAGGGCCTTGCCGCAGCAAACGATCCTGGCGCGGCGGAGTGAGGAGCGGCGGGCATTCGCTTGCGGTCGAGGGACTTCTTGGCACCTTCTTTCTTCATGCACGGGCGCCGGACGCGGTGGGTCGCACCGTGGAGCTATGTGCCTTGGCGCTAGGGTGCCATCTTGGGGCAGAGGTGGTGGAGGTGCTTCACGAGTTGCGTCGCCCGTGGCTGGCAGAGGGTGAGGCAGAGAGTGGGACGGCGCAGGGGAGCCCCCTGCGGCGTGGACAAGCTCGGTGATGCGGTCAAGCCAGTCCTCATAAAGGTCATCGACTGGGCGGTAGCGCAGGAGCTCGTGCGTCATGAGGAGCGCGGCCCGTGCGTCCGTGGGAACGCGACGAGCGTGAGATGACGAGCTAGTGGGAGTCGGCAATGGAGTGGCGGTGCGGCCGTCCTGCCACACCGAGGGGTGCAGCGAGGATGCTTGCTGCTCATTCCCCGCCGGAACGGTGGCGGCGTTGGCGGCAGGAGACGGAGAGCCACGGGGTGGCCCGCTGACAGGGGCCGTCTGAGCAACGCGGGTGGCGAGGGCAGCCCGGCGCTCGGCACAGGCGCGACGTGCGTCCGCCATGGAGATGATGAAGCGACGTGATGCGGAGCGACGAAAGGGAAGCTTCGGTGCACCCCTACCTGGCGCGCCAAATGTCGAATCACAGGTTTTGGCAAAACCCTTAAGGTTCGAATACTGGGGTGCACGCAAAGATCCCCCCTATCGATCTGCGTCCTACTTAGCCTAGATCTCGCGAACTAACTCGACAAACTCGCAACACAAAGGACACAAGATTTATACAGGTTCGGGCTGCCGTTGTGGTGTAATACCCTACTACAGTGTGGTGGTGGTGGATTGCCTCTTGGGCTGAGGATGAACAGTACAAGGGGAAGAACAGCCTCCTGAGGTTGAGGTGTTCTTGTGCTTGGTGCACTTGTGTGGCTGAGGATGAACTTGATCCTTCGTCCCCTCATCCCCCATCTATGGTGGTGGCTAGTCCTATTTATAGAGGCCCTGGTCCTCTCCCCAAATATTGAGCGTGAAGGGAGCCAACAATGACCAATTTGAAAAGGGACAGCTAGTACAAGCTATCCTGATAAAAGGTGGTCTTTGTGTGCCAAAGGTTCTGGTGGTGACGCCGTCCACGTTTCCATGGTGACCTTCATCTTGTCGTCCTTCTGGTCTTGGTCTCTTACACCAGTATGGAAACCTTTGCTTGATCTCTCGGTACTCCGCGCATGCGCTTGCCCCCTTAGCACCAAAGAGGAAACAAAGACGCTGCGCGCACTGGCGCCCGCGTGGTCTCGATCGTCATGGCTTACATCACGAGAACCTCGCGAGGTTTGCTGACCTTGAACTCTCCGCCCCTCACGAGCCGGCATGGCGAGGCCGCTCCTGAGGAGGCCTTGCATCGTCCGTCTCACGAGGCTTGGCCCCTCGCGAGGGTCTTGATTCCTTGTTGATGAAGATGGTCCGTACAGGCCTGCCAACAAAGCCATGCCGTGGGCCGCAGGCAGGCAAGTCTGGGGACCCCCGTTCCCAGAACGCCTACAGTTTCATAGCAAATGTTCGTTTGTTAAGGTTTTTATTTTATTCTATTTTCAACAACGAACCTATCCGCAATTAATTTTTATCACAAATTAGTCCCTAATCTTCAAACCCTCACAACTTTTTGCTCGCTTGTCCAAATCTAGTGAAATCAATCCCAAAATCTTCGTCTTGTTCCCCTCTTTCTAGATAACCAACTTGAACATGGTTTTGACAATTTAAAATTTGGTTGCAAGCAGATTTGAATTCAAACTTCTTTTGGTCGTAGTTTGAGTTTTGCAGCTCCGATTTGGTTGGTTATTTTTGCAAATCGAAGCTCTTCAGTTAAACTTTCAGTTTGGATCTTTTCATTTGAGTTTTAGCCTTGCATTTTATGCTTTATTGCTTATGTATGCTATTATTTGTTCACGATAGAGTTTCCGGAGTGCGAAGCGTGCTAGTACGAGTCACTAGGGTTTTTAGATCGTTAGCAAGGAAAGTAACACTTTGATCATATCCTTTATTACCTAGTTTTTATGCATTAGTATCAATCCTCAAACATTGCATGAGTAGGACATGTTTAACATGTGGATATTGGGAAGTAGTTGTTGAGGTAGTACCTATTGCCTTTTTATTCAAACCTTGGGAGTTACTACGTTACGCTTATTATTCTTTACTATGCTATGCTCGTAGACGTGGTTTGGTTTGAGTGATTCACGACCGTTGTGAGTATTATTATGAACTAAGGGTTTTACTTAAGGTGGCTACTTTAACACACATCTGGGTGGATTGGTTTGTGGGCACCTGGGGAAATCCAATGTTGTCCAAAGGAGAATCCCAGGGTATCCATGTGATCCTTCCTATGGTTCGCCACCCAGGCTCAAAGGGATCATTATGTTATTCATGCTGGAAACTCCTGTGTGCAGCCACAAGCCATTATGGGCTCTGGCATAGTTGAGTAAGTTGTGGGAATCTTTCCATGATGGACTAGCAGATGTAGGGGATTGTAGGTGTACCGGCCTATCTATCGGTTAAGGGGACCTCTTCGGAAAGACTATGTCTCGGTCATCCGTTTCTCAAACATCATGCAGTGCGAGAAATACAACGGAGGAGATCGAGTCTCGTGGGGAAAAGTGCGCAAACCTCTGCATAGTGTATAAACTAATCATGGTTACCCGTGTCCCCGATTATGGACATCTTGAGTATCTGGTGCTTGAATTACTATGTTGATCTCATCACTTTACTTAATTAACTTGTTGGGTTAATGATTATTAATTTTGGGATTGAGATGGGGTTACCATTCTCGATGTTTTTCAACAAACTTTGTAGTTAAATAAAATATATTCCTTTGTTTTAGGGGAAAACTAGCTTTATGCAAATGAGAACCATAGAGCCTCCACCAGCCATATATGCATATAGTTATAGTTGTTACTTGTTCATTGCTCTATAGTGTTATCTTGCCAGCATATTCCATGTGCTGACCTACACAGGCTGCAACGTATTATGTTGCAGAGTTTTCAGACGAAGAGTAAGGTGCGCTAGGTCACTGTCGTGCACTCAGCTATGTCGTTGGAGTTGATGGACTCATTTTACCTTCGAAGCTTCCGCTATTATCTTCATTAGATGGCCTTCAGCCATATTATTGTAATAAGTACTCTCTTTGAGACATTCGATGTAATGAGTGTGTGATTGAACTCTATTATAAATCCTTCAAGTACTGTGTGTGTCAGCATTACCGATCCAGGGATGGCACTTATACACAGAGATTTGACCGTTTGAGGTCGGATCACTACAAGATGGTATCAGAGCACATGCTGACTGTAGGACGCGACCACTAAGATAAGCCATATGACACTCCTCTCTACTCATTTCTGACTCTTCTCCACTTTCCACTCTATAGATGGCGGACCCAAGGAACAAGTTTGCTCAACTGGATGAAGACACCCCTTTTGGATGACACTTGAAGGAAGCCACTAGATACATGAACATCGGAATACCAAGCTTCACCCGGACCTACACCGCCACTCTACCTGAAGGAGAGCGCTGGAAAATTCGAGTACATGTTCCAGGAAGGACTTCACACCAGTTACTGAGCCCATAGAGTTTTCCTTTGATGCACCAACCTGGAGTCTAGGAAAGAGCATGGCAGCTCACATTGCCATGGGACGCATCGGCGAAGTATACCACAAGGATCTTAAGGACACCATCTACCAGATATGTGGACGTCGAGATGAGCAATGGGAGATGATCTGCACCAGGAGGGACAAGTCCATTGTAGCCTACATCCAGGAGTTAAACCAAGACATTCGCCGTTAGGAGAACCAGATGTGCGCCAGCATGATAGACATGAAGAAGGTGATGACCAGGAACATGGAGCTAGAGGAGGAACTCAAGTATACACGCGATGGATATGAGGAGGAAATTGCAGTACTACTGGAGAAGAATGAAGACTTAAAGAAGCTAGGAGTATTCATGGGAGACCCTGCGCCAGGAGAGGACAACCATCCCAAGGACTACATCATCCTCGACGACACCGACTCCGACCCCGATAGTGATGATGACTATGAAGACGAAGCTGGAGCAGATATCATGGAGTCTTCTTCCGATCAAAATTTCTAGTCGACCACCATATTATCAGTAGTGTCCCCCCATGTATACAGTAGTAGTCCGAGTATTTTTTAACAGTAGTTAGATCGATTGTATGCCCTTGTGTGAATTGAGTGGTGTGATATGAATGTGTTTATCTCATGTGCATATGGGTAGTGATTTCTCCTTAGACCCCACTCTATTCTAATCTCTCCCCTCTAAACCTATCAGATGCCTCCGAGACGTGACCCCGGATTTGTCTTTCCACCGGAGCTCACCCAGTTTATCTAGCAGAAGAATGCCTTGATGCAACTACTAGTCCAGAACCAAGGCAACAACAACAATAACAATCCACCGCCACCACCTCCAGTTGACAACTTAGCCCATTTTCTGAGATTGAATCCGCCGATGTTTTCTAGTAGCAACGAGATGATTGTTGCTGATGACTAGCTCCGCAGGATTAGAAGGGAGCTGACCACCGCAGGTTGCACAGATGCTGAGAAGGTGTGCTTTGCCGCACATCAATTGGATGGACCCGCAGCCTCATGGTGGGAGAATTACACAGCCACCTTTCCCATAGCCAATGTCACATGGGATCAGTTTCAGCAAGCTTTCCACACAGCCCATGTCTCTACGGGAGCAATGAATATGAAGAAGCGTGAGTTTCACAACTTACGCCAAAGGAATCATACTATGGGGCAGTACGTGGATGAGTTTAGCAAGTTAGCTCGCTATGCCCCAGATGATGTGGCCATAGATGCCGCGAAGCAGGTGAAGTTTATGGAAGGTCTGAATGATGAATTGAGTATGGAGTTGATGGTGGAAACATTTACTAACTAGCAGGAGTTGGTAGACAGGGCCCTTATGATTGAAAACAAATAGCAGCCGATAGAGAGCCGCAAACGGAAGTATGGACAGGGGAAGTACAATTCTGGAGCCCATCAGAAGCCTTGCTTTACCCCTAACTTCGGAGGTTACACCCATAACCATGGAGGCCATACTCACAATGGAGGAAGCTCACATAACCACAGTGGGCCTAAGAATGGAAATGGGAATGGAGGAAGTAGCAGCCAGAACCGTCCCAATCCAGCAACGCCCGCTAAGAAAGACCTGAGTCATGTCACCTATTACAAGTGCGGGAAGACTGAATACTACGCCAATGATTGCTCAGAGTTGAAGAACGGCAATGGAAATGGAAACTCTGGGAAGAAGCCCAACCCTTTCACCAGAGGACAAGTGAGCCACGTTAACGTGGAGGAGGTTGAAGAACAGCCAGATGCAGTTATAGGTAAGTTTTTGATTAAGTCATTTACTGCAATAGTTCTTTTTGATACTGGTGCATCGCATTCATACATATCAAGGGGATTTGTGGATAATATAAGTTTCCCACCAAAGTTCTTAAGACACCTATGTTAGTAAGCTCACCTGGACCGGAGTATATGGCAAGCAGTGGATGTTTTCAGATGCCGTTGACCATAGGCAGTCACGTTTTCCCCTCATACCTGATAATTTTGGAGTTACAAGGATTGGATGTGATATTAGGCATGGATTAGCTATCCATGTATGGAGGAAATATCGATTGTGCTAGTAAGTCAATTCTACTCACCACCCCGGAGGGAAAAAGGATCAAGTATGTGTCTAGGCATGCGCCAAGGAGGACCCAAGTAAATTCTCTCTCGGGAGTTGTTCAGGGAGAAGTGCCTGTTGTGAAGGATTATCCGGATGTATTTCCAGAGGAACTACCAGGCATGCCGCCAGATCGAGACATAGAGTTTTTGATAGAGCTGTTGCCAGGCACCGGACCAATATCGAAGAGACTGTATCGGATGCCCGCAAATGATCTGGGGAAAATTAAGAAGCAGATTAAGAAGTTATTGGAGAAAGGTTATATCCAACCCAGTTCATCACCGTGGGGAGCCCCAGTGCTCTTAGTTGAGAAGAAGGATGGATCTTTGAGAATGGTTGTTGATTATCGGGCGTTGAATGAAGCGACGATCAAGAACAAGTATCCACTACCGATGATCAATGATTTGTTTGACCAGTTGCAAGGAGCTAAAGTATTCTCCAAGATTGATCTTCGATCAGGATACCACCAGTTGAAGATTCAAGAACATGATATACCTAAGAAAACCTTTACCACAAGGTACAGGCTATATGAGTACACTATCATGTCATTTGGATTGACTAATGCCCCTGCCTATTTTATGAGTATGATGAACAAGGTGTTCATGGAGTTTTTGGATAAGTTTTTTGTGGTGTTCATTGATGATATTTTGGTGTACTTGAAGAATGAAGAGGAACACAAGGAAAACTTGCACTTAGTTCTCGAGAAGCTCAGGGAACACCAACTATATGCCAAGTTTAGCAAGTGTGAGTTTTGGTTGAAGGAAGTTGGATTTCTTGGACATGTTATATCAGGAGAAGGTATAGCCGTAGACCCTACCAAGGTTCAGTCTGTCACTGAGTGGTTGGCACCCACCTCAGTTGGAGAGATCCGAAGTTTTCTGGGACTCGCAGGATATTATCGGAGATTCATCGAGAATTTTTCCAAGATTGCGAAACCCTTGACAGAGTTGTTGAAGAAGGACACCAAGTTCAAATGGACCGAGGATTGTGAGGCCAGTTTTCAGGAGTTGAAGAAACATTTGGTTACAACCCCAGTACTGATTCTTCCGGATATATGCAAAGATTTCCAAGTGTATTGCGACACTTCTCGCTTGGGACTTGGAGGTGTACTTATGCAAGATGGAAGAGTTGTTTCATATGCCTCATGGCAGCTTCGACCTCATGAGTTGAATTATGCCACCCATGATTTGGAGTTAGCAGCCTAGTGCATGCGCTCAAGACCTGGAGACATTTTCTGATTGGAAACTGTTGTGATGTGTACATGGATCACAAGAGTTTGAAGTACATTTTCAGGCAGAAGGAGTTGAATCTCAGGCAGAGGAGATGGTTGGAGCTCATAAAGGATTATGATATGAAGTTGCATTATGACCCAGGCAAGGCCAATGTTCTAGCAGACGCTTTGAGCCGCAAGAGTTATGTCAATACCCTCGTAAGCGGAGGATTACCGCAGAAGGTAGTTGACGATCTCAAGGAACTACGTTTGGAGATAGTTCCAAGAGGTTTTGTTTCAGCAATGGAGGTTCAGTCTACATTATTGGGAAAGATTCGAGAAGCTCAGAAGGATGATAAGGAAATCGCTGAGATAAAGGAGAAGATGAGCAAAGGAAAAGCCAAAGGTTTTTGTGAGGATGAGAATGAGACTTTATGGTTTGAGGATCGTGTATATGTGCCCAATAATGCGGAGATCAGGAAGTTAATACTTCGGGAAGCTCATGAATCGCCATACTCGATTCACCCCGGAAACACCAAGATGTATTTGGATTTAAAGGAACGTTTCTGGTGGACCAGTATGAAGAAGGATATTGCTGAGTATGTAGCAGTATGTGATGTATGTCAGAGAGTGAAGGCAGAACATCAGAAGCCAGCAGGATTATTACAGCCTATGCCGATACCCGATTGGAAGTGGGATAAAGCTTGCATGGATTTCATCATCGGACCCAGGACCCGATCGGGATATGAATCAATCTAGGTAGTAGTAGATCGCTTGACCAAAGTGGCTCACTTTATCCCCGTGAAACCCACCTATACAAGCGTGAAGTTGGCCAAGATATATATGACCAGGATCATATGTAAGCATGGAGTTCCAAGGACCATCGTATCAGATAGAGGGACACAGTTTACCTCGAAGTTTTGGAATCAGCTACACCAGACTTTGGGTACTAGGCTAGAGTTCAGTACAACCTTTCATTCGCAGACCGATGGACAGACAGAGAGAGTCAATCAGATTATGGAGGACATGTAGAGAGCTTGTGCGCTAGATTATGGATCTAGTTGGGATGATAATTTTCCCTACGCAGAGTTCTCATACAACAACAGCTATCAGGTGAGTTTGAAGATGGCCCCTTTTGAAGCTCTGTATGGAAGGAGATGCAGGACACCGTTGATGTGGGATGAAGTTGGAGACCGTCTGTTGTTTGGACCAGATTTGATCAAAGAATCTAAAGACAAGGTTAAGTTGATCCGAGATAGACTGAAGTTAGCTCAGTCCAGGCAGAAGAGTTATGCCGATACAAAACGCAAGGAGGCAATCTACGAGATTGGAGACAGAGCGTATCTTCGTGTATCACCACTCCGAGGAGTTAAACGATTTGGAGTTAAGGGAAAGTTAGCCCCGAGATTTGTAGGACCATACCGAGTTCTGGAACGTATGGGAGAAGTTGCCTACAAGTTGGAGTTACCCGAAGGATTGTCAGAAGTTGCCTACAAGTTTAGATTTGATCAAAGAATCTAAAGACAAGTGCCAAGCTGAGATGGCCGATATTCCTCTAAGAGATACAGTGCCCCTGGAAGCAATTCAGTTGGAGAGTTACCTGACCTACGAGGAGAAACCCGTTAAGATTCTTGAGTTTGCCAGCCGAGTTACACGCAGCAAGCTTATCAAGTTTTGCAAAGTTCAGTGGAACCACCATACCGAGGATCAAGCCACCTGGGAAAGAGAAGAAGGCCTATGAAAAGACCACCCGCACCTATTTTCTAGCCAACCCGAATCTCGAGGGCGAGATTCATCTTAAAGGGGGTAGGTTTGTAACATCCCAATTTTCAATTTGGATGTTATACATAGGTCATCATACGCATATCATATTTTTTTGCATATTTGGTTGTGATCCTAGAAATCTTAAGTAACTCAAGGACCCAAGGAGAGAGTTGGGGATTTCATAAATTTTCATATTTCAATTTTATCAAATTTGTAAAGAGGATCAATTTGATTTTAATATTTTTCTCTTCAATTATTTCCAATATTAAAAATTAAAAGAGAGAAGATAATATGACTTCTTCAAAAGAAAGGAATATTGGAGAAGAAAATTTAAGCTCAAATTAAAATTTTATTTGGATTTTATGTGCTATTTTATTTGAATTAGAAAAATATGCATTTTTGAAAAATTGCATTATTAGGCCAAAAAATGTTCACTTTGTTCTAAAAAATAGGTTTAGACGGTGAAAATTGTTTCTACCATTTTTAGAATTTTTTATAATTTATTAGGATTTTCTTCGGGCGAAACTTTATTTTAAAAAAAAGTTTCCCGTCCGACTGGGCCGAAGCCCAGCCGAGCTGGCCGGCCCGCCAGGCGTCGTCACCTTCCTCCCGCGCCGCCGCACGGACGCCAAGGAGTCTGGCTCGGACTCCCCATGGTCGCCCCGCCCCGCAAGGTAGTGCCCCCCTCGCCCTTATAAGCCGCCGACCCCTGCTGCCGCCTGTCACTTCGCCCCGCCGTCGCAAGCCCCGCACCACCGCCGCCCACCGCCAGCGCTGCCCACCGCCGCTGCCTTGCCTCGCCAGCGCCACCGCCCCGCCACCCGCGCAGCGAGCCGCCGCCACCCCTACCTCGCCCGCGCCGGAGCCGCCGTCATTGACCGCCGCCGCCGCCGAACCGGTAAAACCGATCTCGGTTTCCCCGGTTTATCTTCCGGGTTTTTTAGAAGTTAGGGTTTTCTTTCGGTTTTCCGGTTGGATCTAAAGTGCGGACGTTCGTCCGTTATTACTCTGTAGCGAATGTTTTCATTCATTATGGTTTCACAGCGAATGTTCGTTCGTTGGGGTTTTTCTTTTATTTTATTTTGGGCCAGGGACCTGTCCGCGATTAATTTTTATCACATATCAGTCCCTGAACTTCAAACCCTCACAACTTTTTGCTTGCTTATCCAAATCCAGTGAAACCAACGCCAAAATCTTCGTCTTGTTCCCCTCTTTCCAGATAACCAACTTGAACATGGTTTTGACAATTTAAAATTTGGTTGCAAGCAGATTTGAATTCGAACTTCTTTTAGTCGTAGTTTGAGTTTCGTAGCTCCGATTTGGCTGATTCTTTTTGCAAATCGAAGCTCTTCAGTTGAAATTTCAGTTTGGATCTTTCCATTTGAGTTTATCCTTGAATTTTATGCCTGATTGCTTATGTATGCTACTGTTTGTTCATGATAGAGTTTCCGGAGTGCGAAGCGTGCTACTACGAATCACTAGGGTTTTCAGATCGTTAGCAAGGCAAGTAACACTTTGATCATATCCTTTATTACCTAGTTTTTATGCATTAGTCTCAATCCTCAAACATTGCATGAGTAGGACCTGTTTAACATGTGGGTATTGGGAAGTAGTTGTTGAGGTAGTACCTATTGCCCTTTTATTCAAACCTTGGGAGTTACTACGTTACGCTTATTATTCATTGCTATGCTATGCTTGTAGACGTGGTTTGGTTTGAGTGATTCATGATAGTTGTGAGTATTATTATGAACTAAGGGTTTTACTTAAGGTGGCCACTTTAACACACATCTGGGTTGATTGGTTTGTGGGCACCTGGGGAAATCCAGTGTTGTCCAAAGGAGAATCCCGGGGTATCCGTGTGATCTTTCCCATGGTTCGCCACCCAGGCTCAAAGGGATCATTATGTTATTCATGCTGGAAACTTCCGTGTGCATCCACAAGCCATTATGGGCTCTGGCATAGTTGAGTAAGTTGTGGGAATCCTTTACATGATGGGCTAGCAGATGTAGGAGATTGTAGGTGTACCGGCCTATCTATCGGTTAAGGGGACCTCTTCGGAAAGACTGTTTCTCGGTCATTCGTTTCTCAAACATCATGTAGTGCGAGAAATACAACGGAGGAGATCGAGTATTGTGGGGAAAAGTGTGCAAACCTCTGCAGAGTGTATAAACTAATCATGGTTAGCCGTGTCCCCCGTTATGGACATCTTGAGTACCTGGTGCTTGAATTACTATGTTGATCTCATCACTTTACTTAATTAACTTGTTGGGTTAATGATTATTAATTTTGGAATTGAGATGGTGTTACCATTCTCAATGTTTTTCAACAAACTTTGTAGTTAAATAAAATATATTCCTTCATTGTAGGGAAAAGCTAGCTTTATGCAAATGATAACCATAGAGCCCCCACCAACCATATATGCATATAAGTTATAGCTGTTAATTGTTCATTGCTCTATAGTGTTATCTTGCCAGCATATTCCATGTGCTGACCTACACAGGCTACAACGTATTATGTTACAGAGTTTTCAGATGAAGAGTAAGGTGCGCTAGGTCGTTGTCGTGCACCCAGCTATGTCGTTGGAGTTGATGGACTCATTTTACCTTCGAAGCTTCCGCTGTTATCTTCATTAGATGGCCTTCAGCCATATTATTGTAATAAGTACTCTCTTTGAGACATTCGATGTAATAAGTGTGATTGAACTCTGTTATAAATCCTTCAAGTACCGTGTGTGTCAGTATTACCGATCCAGGGATGGCACCTATACACAGAGATTTGACCGTTTGAGGTCGGATCGCTACAAATCTAATATTTCCTTCTTTCATGTGAATAACTGGACCAATCGTTCTAAGGAAAGGTCTACCAAGAATAATAGGACATGTAGGATTGCAATCTATATCAAGAACGATGAAATCTACGGGCACATAATTCCTATTTGCAACAATAAGAACATCATTAATCTTTCCCATAGGGTTCTTAATGGTGGAATACGCAAGATGCAAATTTGAAGAACAATCATCAAATTCACGGAAACCTAACACATCACACAAAGTTTTTGGAATCGTGGAAACACTAGCACCCAAATCACATAAAGCATGGCATTCATGATCTTTAATCTTAATCTTAATATTAGGTTCCCACTCATCATAAAGTTTTTTAGGAATAGAAACTTCTAGTTCAAGTTTTCTTTATGGGATTGCATTAAAGCATCAACGATATGTTTAGTAAAAGCTTTGTTTTGATCAAAAGCATGAGGAGAATTTAGCACGGATTGCAACAAGGAAATACAATCTATCAAAGAGCAATTATCATAATTAAATTCCTTGAAATCCAAAATAGTGGGTTCATTGCTATGTAAAGTTTTGACCTCTTCAATCCCACCTTTACCAATTTTTGAATCAAGATCTAAAAACTCCCAATCATTGGGACGCCTTCTAACTAAAGTTGACTCATCTCCAGTCCCATCTTTATAAAGATTCATATTGGCAAACAAAGACTTAATAGGAGACACACCAATCACTTTTAGATCTTCATCATTATTATCATGAAAATTAGAAGAACACGCTTTCACAAAGCAATCTTTTTTAGCATGCATCCTAGCGGTTCTTTCTTTGAACTCATCAATGGAAATTCTCATGGCTTTGAGAGACTCGTTGATATCATGCTTAGGTAGAATAGATCTAAGTTTCAAAGAATCAACATCAAGATAAATCCTATCCACATTCCTAGCCAGCTCATGAATCTTAAGCAATTTTTCTTCAAGCAAAGCATTGAAATTCTTTTGAAAATTCATAAATTCTTTAACACTAGTCTCAAAATCAGAGAGCATCTTATTAAAATTTCCATAAGAATTGTTGTAGGAATTACCATAATTATCAGAGGAATTACTAGGAAGCGGCCTAGAATTAAAATTTCCTCTATATGCGTTGTTACCAAAAAATTTCCTACCAATTCACATCCATAGATTCATTATTATTCTCAACCAAAGTGGACAAAGGCATATCATTAGGATCAGAAGAAGCACTCTTATTAGCAAACAATTTCATAAGTTCATCCATCTTTCCACTCAAAACATTAATCTCTTCTATCGCATGAACTTTTTTATTAGTAGATCTTTCGGTGTGCCATTGAGAACAATTAAGCATAATATTGTCTAGGAGTTTAGTAGCTTCTCCTAAAGTGATTTCCATAAAAGTGCCTCCCACGGCCGAATCTAAAAGATTTCTAGAAGCAAAATTCAATCCAGCATAATTTTTTTCATAATCATCCATAAATTCAAATCATGTGTAGGGAAATTACGTATCATTAATTTCATCCTCTCCCAAGCTTGTGCAACATGCTCATGATCAAGTTGCTTAAAATTCATAATATCATTTCTAAGAGAGATGATCTTAGCGGGAGGAAAATACTTAGAGATAAAAGCATCTTTGCACTTATTCCAAGAATCAATGCTATTTTAGGCAAAGAAGAGAACCAAGTTTTAGCACGATCTCTAAGTGAAAACAGAAATAGCTTCGATTTAACAATATCATTATCCACATATTTCTCCTTTTGCATATCACAAAAATCAACAAAGCTGTTTAGATGGGTAGCGACATCTTCACTAGGAAAGCCAGCAAATTGATCTTTCATGACAAAATTCAGCAAAGCAGTATTAATTTCACAAGATTCAGCATTGGTAAGAGGAGCAATCAGAGTGCTAATAAAATCATTATTGTTGGTATTGGAAAATTCACATAATTTGGTATTATCTTGAGCCATCGTGACAAACAATCAATCCAACACACAATCACACAGGAGGCAAGTGAAAGGAGACGAACGGAAAAAGGGCGAACGGAAAAGAAGCGAATAAAATGGCAAGGGTGAAGTGGGGGAGAGGAAAACGAGAGGCAAATGGCAAATAATGTAATGCGAGGGATAAGAGTTTGTGATGGGTACTTGGTATGTCTTGACTTGGCGTAGATCTCCCCGGCAATGGTGCCAGAATCCTTCTTGCTACCTCTCGAGCATGCTTTGGTTTTCCCTTGAAGAGGAAAGGGTGATGCAGTAATGTAGCGTAAGTATTTCCCTTAGTTTTTGAGAACCATGGTATCAATCCAGTAGGAGACTACACGCAAGTCGCCTAGTACCTACACAAACAAACAAGAACCTCGCAACCAATGCGATAAATGGGGTGTCAATCCCTTCATGGTCACTTACGAAAGTGAGATCTGATAGAGATAATAAGATAAATATTTTTGGTGTTTTTGTTGTATAGATTGAAAAGTAAAGATTGCAAAATAAATACTAAACTAGAATTGTAGATCGGAAACTTATATGATGTGAAGTAGACCCGGGGGCCATAGGTTTCACTAGTGGCTTATCTCAAGATAGCATATATTATGGTGGGTGAACAAATTACTGCCGAGCAATTGATAGAAAAGCGCATAGTTATGATGATATCTAGGCATGATCATGAACATAGGCATCACGTCTGTGTCAAGTAGACCGAAACGACTCTGCATCTACTACTATTACTCCACACATCGACCGCTATCCAACATGCATCTAGAGTATTAAGTTCATAAGAACAGTGTGACACATTAGGCAAGATGACATGATGTAGAGGGATAAACTCAAGCAATATGATATAAACCCCATCTTTTTATCCTCGATGGCAACAATACCATACGTGCCTTGTTGCCCCTACTGTCACTGGGAAAGGACACCACAAGATTGAACCCAAAGCTAAGCACTTCTCCCATTGCAAGAAATATCAATCTAGTAGGCCAAACCAAACTGATAATTCGAAGAGACTTGCAAAGATATCAAATCATGCATATAAGAATTCAGAGAAGAATCAAATATTATTCATAGATAATCTTAATCATAAACCCACAATTCATCGATCTCGGCAAACACACTACAAAAAGAATTACATCGAATAGATCTCCAAGAACATCAAGGAGAACTTTGTATTGAGATCCAAAGAGAGAGAAGAAGCCATCTAGCTAATAACTATGGACCAGAAGGTCTGTGGTAAACTACTCACACATCATCAGAGAGGCTATGGTGTTGATGTAGAAGCCCTCCGTGATCGAATCCCCCTCCGGCAGATCGCCAGAAAAGGTCCCCGGATGGGATCTCACGGGTATAGAAGGTTGCGGTAGTGGAAAAGTGGTTCCGTGGCTCCCCTTGATGTTTTCAGGGTATAATAGTATATATAGGCGAAAGAAGTAGGTCGGTGGAGCTGCGAGGGGCCCACGAGTGTGCGGGGCGCGCCGCCCTACCTTGTGGCCGCCTCGCTGCTTCCTTAACCTCCACTCCAAGTCTCCTGGATTGCGTTTGTTCGAGAAAAGATCCTCGCGAAGGTTTCGTTCCGTTTGGATTCCGTTTGATATTTCTTTTCTGCGAAACACTGAAATAGGCAAAAAATAGCAATTTGCACCGGGCCTTCGGTTAATAGGTTAGTCCCCAAAATAATATAAAAGTGCGTAATAAAGCCCATTAAACATCTAAAACAGATAATATAATAGCATGGAACAATAAAAAATTATAGATACGTTGTAGACGTATCAGTGGAAGACTCCATAATATCTTCTCCAGCTTCGTCTTCATAATCGTCATCGCTGTCGGGGTCGAAGTCTGTGTCGTCTAGTATGATGTAGTCTTCAGACGAATGTCCACTCCAGGCTTGGGCTTCACCACGGGTATTCCTAGCTTCTTCTTCAGGTCTTCATTCTGTTCCAGCAATACAACAATTTCTTCTTCGTATCCATCATGTGTAGCCTTGAGTTCCTCTTCTAGCTCCATATTACGGGTCATCACCTTCTTCGTATCTATCATGTTAGCGCACATCTGGTTCTCATAACGACGAATGTGCTGGTTCAACTCCTGTATGTAAGATGCAATAGATTTATCCTTCCTGGTGCGAATCATCTCCCATTGCTCATCTCGTCGTCCACATATCTGGTAGGTGGTGTATTTAATATCCTTGTTGTAGACCTCGCCTATGCGTCAAATGGCGATATGGGCGGCCATGCTCTTTCCTAAACTCCAGGTTGGTGCATCAAAGGAAAACTCGATGGGCTCGGTAATTGGTGCAAAAGTCCTTCCTGGAACACGAACTTGAATCGTCTAACTCTCCTCTTCTGGTAAGGTGGCGGTGAATGTTCCGGTGAAGCTTGGTATGCCGATGTTCAGGTACCTAGTGACTTCCTTCAAGTGTCGTCCGAAAGGGGTGTCGTCATCCGGTTGAGTGAACTTGTTCCTTGGGTCCGGCATCTATAGTGTAGAAATAGAGAAGAGTTAGAAATGAGTAGAGAAGAATAATCATGTGGCTTTTCCTAGTGGTCGCGTCCTACAGTCAGCGTGTGCTCTGATACCATCTTATAGCGATCTGATCCCAATGGACCGTAGTCTTTGTGCTTAAGTGTCATCCCTGGATCGGTATTGCTGACACACACAGTACTCGAGGACTTATAACAGAGTTTAATTACACACTTATTACATCGAGTGTCTCAAAAAGAGTACTTATTACAATAATATGGTTGAAGGCCATCTAAATAACTTGCGGAAGCAACGAAGATATATGAGTCCATCCAACTCCACGGCAAAATTGAGTGCATGACAACGACCTATCGCACCTTACTCTTCGTTTGAAAATTCTGCAACATGATATGTTGCAGCTGTGTAGGTCAGCACATGGAATATGCTGGCAAGATCACACTATAGAGAAAATGATGCAATAATAACTATCACTACATGCATATTTGGCTGGTGGAGGCTCTAAGTTTAATTTTGCATAAAACTAATTTTTCCCTACAACAAAGGAATTAATTTTATTTACTAGCAAGTTTATGCCATTATTGAGAAGGTTCCCCCAACTCAATTCCCAAAACAATATTAATAACCCAACAAATTCATTAAGTAAAGTGATGAGATCAATCAATAATTCAAATACTAGATACTCAAGATGTCAATAACCGGGGACATGGCTAACCATGATTAGTTTATACACTCTGCAGAGGTTTGCACACTTTTCCCCACAAGACTCGCCCGCATCCATGATCGGAAGATCGAGACATAGCCTTTCTGAAGCATTAACTCTTTACTTTGGGTAGACAGTACCACCTACTTTCCCCTACATCTTCTAGCCTACCACTGAAAAAGGTCACACAACTTACTCAACTATGCCAGAGCCCATAATGGCTTGTCGCTGCACACGGAAGTTTCTGAGCATGAATAATATTATGATCCCTTTGATCCCGGGTGGCATTCCATAGGATGATCACACGGGTACTCCGGGATATTCTGATGATCGGAAAACCGTAGAGATTCGTAGTAGCAAGCTTCGCACTTCAGATACTCTAGCGTAAACAAGCAATAGCACACATAAGCACTCCATCATAAGATGCAAAGGTAAAACCAAATAAAAAGATCTAAACAGAAAGTACAAGTGAAGAGCTTCCATTTGCAAAAAAAGAATCAATCAAATCAGAGATACGAAACTCAAGTTACGATCAAAAGAAGTTCAAATTCAAATCTGTTTGAAACCAAAATTTTAAACTTTCAAAAACATGTTCAAGTTGATTATCTGGACAGAGGAGATCGTAACGAAGAATTTGGCGTTGGTTTCGTTGGATTTGGATAAACAAGCAGAAAGTTGTGATTGTTTAAAGATCAGGGCCTAATCTGCAAAGAAAATATTTTAAAAAAGGTCCCTGGCTGAAAATAAACAGAAAAAGAGAAATCTAACGAACGAACATTCGCTACAGAAACCTAACGAATGAAACCGTTCGCTACCGAAGACTAACCGACGAACGTCCGCTAAATAGATTAACCTAAAAATAAAACCGGGTTTAGGAAAAGAAAACTGAAAAAACCGAATCGTGGTTCGGTTTTAAACCGGTCGGCGGTTTGAGCGGATCGGGCGGTTCGGCGGCGGCTCCGGTGAGGCGGGACGGCGCGGGGCAGCGGCGAGGCAGCGAGCGGCAGGGCGACGACGGCGGCAGCGCGGGCTAGCGGCGAGGCGGTGAGCGGCGCGGCAGGCGGCGGGAGGCGGCGCGGGCCACGGCGACGGCTGATGAGGAGGAGGGGCCGGGTCTCGGCTTTTAAAGAGGCCGGGAGGGGCGCGGCTTGGAGGAGGGTGACGGTGGCGTGCGGCGCTCGGACTCCGGCGAGAGTCGGGCTCGGGGACGACAGGCGAGGCGGCGCGGCTACTGGGCCGACTGGGCTCCAGCTGAGTCTATGCGAAGAACTTTTTTTAATAACACCACGAAGAAAATTCAAAATAAAATTAAAACCCCCTAAAATTCCAGAAACAATTTTCACCATCCCCTCCTAAAATTTGGGACAAACTGAACATTTTCTGGGCTAAATGCAATTTTTTTAAATGCAACTTTTTCCCTAATTTAATAAAATTCAAACGAATAAACTTGCAATTAAAAATCAAATAAAAATATTTTTATTCAAAATTAAATTTCCAATATTACCTAGCTGTTTTGAAGAAGTCATATTTCTTCTCTCATTATTTTATTTAATTGAAATAACTGGAAAAATAATTTCGAATAAAATCACTTTGATCCAATTTACCAATTTTAAAAATTTTAAAATGGATTTTTGTGAAAACCTCTAACTCTCTCAATTGGTCCTTGAGTTGCTTAAGGTTTCTAGGATCAAAATTCGAAGTAAAACAAATTCAGAAATGCACAAATTATGGATCCATATGATGACCTAATGATTAACATCCAAATTGAAAATTGGGATGTTACACCTTGCGAGGTTCTCTGTCTGTATGAAGCCTTTGGACCATACGAAGCCTTTGGTCTGGGGTTTATCTTCTTCCCTGGTGTTGTCATGATGACATTCACAGGAAGCTTCTCAAGACGACTTTTAGGTACCCAGATCTTCTTCAAAGGTGGCCCATTCCTGCAATTAGTACCAATAAACCTGGCAAACACATCACCATTCTGATTTTTGAACATCTTATTATTGGAGTCAAATGACTCATCAATGATAATGGAGTTAGCACAAGTGAAGCCAGATAAAGTAGATGGATCTATTGAAGGACCCTTTGCAGCAACCCATGTGGTTTTGGGCTACTGCTTTGGCTTCTAGTAAGAACCATCAACATTTTTTTTCTCTCGAAACCAACACCCTCTTTCCTAGGGTTTCGGTTCAGAATCTGTTTCTTGAGGACATCACATAGTGTCTGATGCCCTTGGAGGCTTTTGTACATGCCTATTTCGAGTAATGTCTTCAACCTGGCATTCTCATCAGCAATAATAGTGGTATCCTCAAGCAAGGGGTTAGTTACCACATGAACAGTTGAAGATATTGCAACTTCAAAACCATTAGAATATTCAACAATAGAGACAACATTGTCATGCTCAAGGCATTTTAAACATGGTGGCACAAAATCTTCCTGAGCGAAACTGATCTGTTGAGCGAGTAGTGAATCGTTCTCTTTTTGAAGATCTTCATGATATCTCTCAGTTTCTCTAAATCTTGCTTTCTTTGAAGATAATCATAGGAAAGCTTCTCATGAGTGGCTGAGAGGGTTTCATGACGACTTTCAAGTTCTTCGTACTTAACGCAAAGATTGTTTATGTATTCGATTAAGGACTGAGTTCGATTCATTTCCTCATCCAACAGGTCATTGCTTTTGTCTAGCAATTTTTGAATGTGTTCCATAGTAGTTTGTTGTTCAATTGCAATTTTAGCAAGAGTCTTATAGCTGGGTTTGGATTCACATCCAGAGTCATCTTCACTGGAGGTTTGAAAGTAGGCATCGCGTTAGTTTACCTTGGCACCTCGTGCCATGAAGCAGTAGGTTGGAGCAGAGTCGTCCTTATCATTGGCTTCAGTGTCGGCGTGACCATTGTCTTCGGTGTTGAAGATGGACTTGGCGACGAATGCCGAAGCTAGAGCCAGGCTTGCCACACCTTAATCAGACTCCTCCTCAGACTCACCTCTGCCTCCTCAGAAGCAGACTCCTTCTCTGAATCCATCTCCTTGCCAATGAATGCACGAGCCTTGCCAGATGAGCTCTTCTTGTACGATGAAGACTTCAAAGAAGACTTTGAGGATTTCTTCTTCTTGTCGTCAGAATCATATTCCTTGCTCTTCTTCTTTTTCTTGGCTTCCCTGTCCCATTGAGGACATTCAGATATGTAGTGACCTGGCTTCTTGCATTTGTGGCATGTTCTCTTCTTGTAGTCACGAGAGGAGGCCTCATCATTCTTGGAACTGGATCTTGAAGACTTTTCTAAGCAATTCTTCTTGGAGAACTTCTAGAACTTTCTCACAAGCATTGCTAGCTCTTTGCCAATGTCTTCAGGATCATCAGAACTGCAGTTAGATTCTTCTTCAGATGAGGAAACAACCTTTTCCTTCAAAGCACAGGATCGACCATAGTTGGGGCCATAAATATCTCTCTTCTCAAACACCTGGAACTCATGTGTGTTGAGCCTCTCAAGTATGTCAGACGGATCGATATCTCTGAAGTTAGGGCATTCTTGAATCATCTGGGACAAAGTGTCAAATGAGCTGTCAAGTGATCTCAGAAGCTTCTTCACAATTTCATGCTTGGTGATCTCAGTGGTGCCAAGTGCGCGAAGCTCATTTGTGATATCGGTGAGGCGATCGAATGTGAGCTGGACATTCTCATTGTCATTTCTCTTGAAGCGGTTGAAGAGATTGCGAAGTACATCAATCCTTGAGTCTCTCTGAGTTGAGACGCCTTCGCTAACCTTGGACAGTCAGTCCCAGACTAGCTTCGCAGTTTCCAAAGCACTCACACGGCCATACTGTCCTTTGGTCAGATGACCACATATGATGTTCTTGGCGGTTGAGTCCAGTTGAGCGAACCTCTTGACATTAGCAGCGGTGACACCTTCACCGACCTTGGGAACGCTAGTCTTGATGACATACTAGAGGTTGATGTCAATGGCTTCAAGATGCATGCGCATCTTATTCTTCGATTAGGGGTAATCAGTGCCATCGAAGATGGGGCACGCAGCGGAGACCTTGATTATCCCTACAGTCGATATAGCTAAAACTTCAGGTGGTTAAATAAAATCACACATAACAAGGAAGCACCTTGCTCTGATACCAATTGAAAGTACTAGTTATCGACTAGAGGGGAGGTGAATAGGTGATTTTTTTTGAAAGTCTTCAAAAACACGAGGTCTATGAAGATAAACAATCAAATGAAGCCTATATGATATGCAGCGAAAGATAAAACTACTCTAGACAGGCCATAGTCAACTAAGCACTGTAACGAAAGCACGAGGACTTGGAGCAGCTAGGTAGTACAGATCGGAATGGAAGACAGTATGAAGCCAAATAGGAAATAGTCTTCGCACAGTAAAGTCAATCAGTTTGGGCAAGCAAGCAAAGACTTCACAAAGACAAACTGAAATGTAAAGGAGGTGAAGGATAGAACCAGTAGCTTGGTAAAGACAAGGATTTGGTAGACCAGTTCCAGTTGCTGTGACAACTGTACGTCTGGTTAGGGAGGTTGAGATTGAACTCAGAAGACCACATCTTCATCTTATTCCCCTTGAGCTAAGGACACCCAGTTCTCGCCCAATCACTCTAGTAAGTCTTCAAGGTAGACTTTCAAAACTTCACAGACTCCGTTCACCGGCGATCCACAATGACTCTTGGATCCTCAAAACATGACGCCTAACCGGCTGGAGGATACACAATCCTCAAGTGTAACAAGTCTTCAGGTCACGCGAACGGAAAGACTTCAGTGATGCCTAACACTCTTTAGCTCTGTGTGTTTTGGGCTTTCTCCTCGCAAGGGTTCTCTCTCTCTCAAAGGCTTCAGAGGTGGGTTGCTCTCAAACGACAAAAGCCGTGCACTAACTCTGAGCAGCCAACCAATTTATGGTGGAGGGGTGGGCTATTTATAGCCAGGAGGCAACCCGACATGATATGTCTGAAATGACCCTGGGTCACTACTGAACCGAGACGTGTCCAACGGTCGGATTTCAAACACACGTGGTAGCTTGACTTGGGCTACAAGCAAAGTTGACTCATCCAACTTTGGATAGAATTTACTCTTATTGTCTTCACTCGGAGACATAGGATTTTGGGTCGAGCATCACGTCAGCCTTCTGACTTTGTTCACTTGGAACCGACTTAACAGTACAATGGTTCCTATGACTCAAGAAAGAAGAAAATGAAACTATGAAAGAAACTACGTCTTCGCACTTCATAGTCTTTACATGAATGTCTTCACATATTATTATCTTCAATGTGAATGTCTTCACGAACCAGCATTGTCTTCAATGTCTTCATACATTTTTAGGGGTCATCTCTGGTAGGTAAACCGAATCAATGAGGAACTTCTATCTGTGTTATCCTGCAATTCTCACAAACACAATAGTCCATCAACCATGTTTGTCGTCAATACTCCAAAACCAAGTAGGGGTGGCACTAGATGCACTTACAACTACGATGCTCGCCCTTCTACTATGGATGACTTTAGCAAAAGAAAAAAAACCAAATGATGATGTTTTCTACAACTAAAGTTGCCATCCAAAAAAATCAAACATAAAAAATCCGAAACTTGCCATCCGAAAAAGAAGTTGCCATGCTTGATAACTAAAACTGCCATAAAAACGTTAAAGGGACAGTAGTATCCTCAGCCCACTAGGGTTCAAGTCCTGGTGCTCGCATTATTCTTGGATTTATTTCAGAATTTCCGGCGATGCGCTTTCAGTGGGAGGAGATGTTTTTGTCGACGACGAGGCGCCTACGGTGACTTCGTACATCTCAAGATAATATATCGGCTCAGTCTCTCAAAGATGCTCATAGGGATAGGATATGCGTGTGTGCGTTCATAGGGATGAGCGTATGTGCGTATGTATGATCACTTACGTTTGTATCGTGTTTAAAAAAATGGGCCAATTCCAGTTCTGCCCCTAACTCGAACCCACTACTCAGTTTTGCCCCTAATTTTCAGCTATGCTCAGTTTTGCCCCTCCGCCGTTAGTGTCACTTATAGAAATGCCCTTTTGCGCCGTTACCGTCCGGTCAAAGTACTTTGACCATCCAGAAAAAAATAGCAAAAAATATCAAAAAAATATGAAATTTGGTGGGATCGAAGATAGTCATGTCCGCAAGGCGCGTGCACATTTTTGTGTTGGTTGGACACTCCGGAAGCTCGGGGCAAAGGAAAACAAAAATAATTTATGCCTATGAACAGTAAATTCGAAAAAAATAGCAAAAAAGTTCAAAAAAATTTGAATTTATTTGGCGTCAAAGAGGCTTGAGTGCACAAAGTGCTTGCAAGTTTTGGTGATCAAATGACGTACGGGGCGCTCTAGAGAAAAAAAAACAAAATAGTGCATTTTTTCAAAGTTTTTTTGAGCTAAAATTTGTTTTTTTTTCTCCACGAGCTCCTACAATGTCCAAACACAACAAAAACGTGCACACATCTTGCGCACCTGAATATCTTGAGTCCCACGAAATTTCATATTTTTTTGATTTTTTTTCTATTTTTTTTTTGAATTTACTGCTCGCATGCGTACAAAATTTATGTTTTCCTTTGACACGAGCTCCCGGAGTGTCCGAACGGCATGAAAATGTGCACGCGCCTTGCGGACATGACTATCTTCAATCCCACCAAATTTCATATTTTTTTGATTTTTTTTGCTATTTTTTCAGGACGGTCAAAGACCTTTGACCGGACGGTAACGGCAGAGAAGGGCATTTCTATAAGTGAAACTAACGGCGGAGGGGCAAAACTGAGCATACCTAAAAATTAGGGGCAAAACTGAGTAGTGGGTTCGAGTTAAGGGCATAGATGTAAATGTCCCTAAAAAAATTGCCATAAAAGAACGTTTGGAGTTGTCGTCTGTTCCTGCTACACATGTGTCACTTATTATGGTCTTAGATCATGAAAAACTTTCTAAATAGGATCATATGGTGCTAAGCTTTTTAATAAAGAAGTTTAAATATGTGATTTTGGCCTATATCAGCCCCACGACCATCAGCGGCGTCATCAATCATCAGATTAGACGGCTGAGATAACGACAGGATAATCGAGTCTGAATGCGCAACAATGTCCCCACATGTCAGTTAAAGCCTCGGCAGCGCATGGAAGGGATTGGACTTGGCACTTGGCAGCCACGTCCAGCCCACCGCACCGACAGGTGGGCCTGGACCCTTTGACCCGCCTCGACGTCGGTGCCGTGCCGTGCCGCCGCGAGCACACAAATCCCAAAATCCGAAAGAAATCCCAACATAAAGAGGCAGGTTTTAATTCTCTCCTTAAATCTCCTCTCCCTCCTCGATCTCCCGACGAGATTGTACTCGCTCCCGGATCGTCGCCGGAGCGTCTCCTCGACCAGGTGCGTGACCCGTCGCCGCCGCTCCCCTAGGATGTTCGTCTCGTCAGATCACGCATGGTTTGGTTGGATTTTGTTTCCTGTTTCGTATTTGAGGATGCGTGCGTTGGTTCGCTTTCCGTTTCCTCGTCGCGGAGATGGATCGATCGGTAGAGACGACGAGATGGATCGAGGGATGGGAACTCGGCGGTAGATACGTTGCGGCGGTTTTGGCCTCTCCCTTCCGCTTCCTCTCTCCGTCGAGTCACGTGGCCGTCTCGTTCGCGCCGTAGGGCTTGAGGGCGGGTGCCCGTCCTCGAGATTTGTGCTTCCGTTGATCAGTCGACAGGTGGCTTGGCATCTGTTTCCAGGCGGGGACGATTGGTGGGGGCGGGGTGGTGCGTTGGTTCGCCGCCGATACGGTCGGTGTCAGTGTGGTGGTGTAGGGATGATTCTGGATTCGAGGGTTGTGTGACCACTGCAGCAATCCTTGCTGCTCGCAGAGCACAGCACACAGCTTGTTATATTTGTCTCTTTTTTTACTGAAAAAATAACTCATATCTATTCTTGACTCGTTCCTCCAAGGGACGAACCTCAGTTGCATGCTCCAAACCATCTCGTGTTTTGAACACCGGTGGCTCGGCTTGTTTGATCTCCGACAGCTGTCTGCTTGCATCTTTGGTATGGTAATGAAACCTCTGCATCTCCTATGCACATCATCAACAGCACCATCTCGAATCATTTCGTGCACTATCCCAGCATCATCTAAACTTGATTAAAATCACCTCACCGCATATTGCCTCGATGTTCCCGACGGGCCAACCTTAAAGCGAAGCAGATCTTTAGCGCAGCTCATTGATATGCAACGCAGTGCACCGGCACCGCATCGAGCGCATACAAGAAAGCCGGCCAGCCTAGCTTTCACCTTGTCGAGGTCCAATTACGTCACCGAGTCAAGGAACTACAGGAGTCCAAGTGAGCTCCATCAACACACCACACATGGCTTGGTACTCATGGCGTTCTGCTTGCATGCATTGCAACCTGCACCAATATAATTAAAGTGTGTGCACTACAGTGTTGTTCTTTGTCTTAGGTAGTGCGGCCCATCCGTGTGCCGACTCATTGCTACGTGGGCCAGGGCGCAGGCCTCTCAAAAGCGAACCATGCACACACCACACATGAGTACATGACTAGATGGAAAGAATTGTGCTCCACGAAAATTGCACCACTATCTTTGGAATCCTAGAGTCCTAGATACTTGCATCTAAGCGCAGCTAATGATTCATTTCATAGGAACAAGAGCATACCGACTGGAATTTTGTATGCCTTGGGGCAGCATAGTACTATTGTTTATGACTGTTTGACTGGTACTAGTATGTTATATCATGTGACTACGTATAATTTAACGCTGTCCCTCGATTTGAAAATATATGCAAGTTTAGATATGAAAAGTACATGAATATATTAATTAATAACAAATAAATTATGGAGCTAGAACATATAATTTATTTAGTAATATCATTTTCATTTCACCAATGACAATAATATAATAGTGCATATTTTCCCAGAATGTTAAGAGTTAATAGTGCATATTTTAATTTAATGGTGAAATGTACTTTTCCTAGGACTCAATTAGTGTCAACACCTGCTAAAATATATACCCCATTGGATATATATTAAAACTATTAATTCACATCCTGCTGAACAGTCGAATGCAGAGTTTTTCCCCTTGTTATTTTAAAGCCCAGTCATGTGTTGGTTCCACCACTCAACAACACGTAGTGTAGGGCTGTTGAAGGTTGTCCGCGTTCCAAGCAGTCTTGATCATAGTTTTACTGCGCTTGGTAACACGAAAGCTAAAAGCTTGAGCTGTTCTTCTTGGATGTGCAAAAACAAAGAATCAAAGCATGTTAGGGGCTATCAAGTGATCTCACTTCCTTTGGAGTTCGGTCATGGTCATGCATGGAAGCACTTCCCTAGGAGAGAATCCAAGTTAGCTTTTGCCCCTCAGTTTTTTTCCCAACGACTCCATGATATGTATTTGCTTCCACTTTCACTTGACCCAAGAGAATGGAATGGAAGAGAAGCCATATCATCCTATGGTTTTGAAACCTATATGTGGGCTCCAAGCATCTACTATCACCAGTACCAGTACTAGACTACTAGTACACTGCTAACATATGAGAGAAACATTTAGATAAAAAGCAAAAGTAAATGCACTAATGTAAAGCCTCAAGGATGAGCACAGCAAGTAAAGGGCGAGGGAAACTGCAACAAAGATGCAAAACACAACTTAAAATAAAAGGAAGGTGAAAAGAATTCTAAAGAGGGTGGTCAAGGCCACCCTCGAGGACTACTACTCTGTTGATTTCAGTCTATCTTCATTGATATTCATACATTCTCACCAGTTATTTATCAGCCCTGCTCCCATTTGCTTTATTCCATTAATCATTTTCATCTCGGTATGTGCGTGGAGGGCTAATTATATGATGATGCCATCTTTCTCTGTGTTCGAAAATATCCTCTCAAGTCCTGCTCTTTGAACGAAAAAGATAAAGTCTAGTGCTCAGCACTTACAGCGTAGCAATCCATTTTTGATGATTTGAAGTGATACTTCTTTTTTTACTTATCTCCTATCACTATCATGATTTTATCTAGCAATGCAACTATCTGTCCACATCCTTTGCATTTGGATTAGACAAAAGTGCACCTCTGTTATGGATATTTTTAGAGGGCCATTTATGTACACATGACAAGGGTGTGTTATCGTTAGCCTCTTAGGGCCCATTTGGAACAAAAGGGAAAACATAGGAATTTAGAAGGATAGGATTGTTATAGGAAAAATTCTTTCGATGACAAGATTTATTTGATTGGTCCAAGTAAATTGACCTCAGAACTGGTTAGGAGTGAGACAGATCCAGCAAGGTTCTATTGATCATGTCCCCAACCAAGCAGTTGTATGTACCTTGGGGTATCTTTCTTTTGCTTTACTATCAAGCCAGACGCAAATGACGATTTTAAAGTTTTCCTCAGGATACATGACATCTCAAATCCCGTGTTTTTCTTTTTCCTTTTCCTATGTTTTGAGTTCTTATATTCCAAATGACAATTTGTCCTTAAGCGAGGAACCACAAGGCCCAAATAGAAATGGTGCATGAATGAATTGCCGAAAAGTTCTGAATATGTTCCTCCCCCCATCCCCACCCCTAAGGAAAATAAAAGAAAATAAAATCTGAGTTATTAAGCAAGCAAGTATGTTCCACATATTTTTATGTGCATCAGTCCTTCAATGTATGAAACTGAATCATAAATCATCTCCACTGGAAGGTTTTCTCTCTGAAGAATAGAAGTTTCTTGTTTGTTAAATTTCCCTAGTGTTGGTTTCTCTGTCACTTTCCATTATATGAAATAGCATTACATTTTTTCTCTAATGTAAGATCTTTTCTCTGAAGAAAAGAAGTTTATCATTTTAAAATTCCGGTATTATTGTTTTTTTATCACTTGCACATCATGTTGATTCTTACATCCTTAAGTTGATGAAAGCTTTATGCTCCTTTTTCTCCTTCCATTGTCTCGAATATTCACTCGGTGCTACTGCTACACAGTCACCACATTCATGGTTGTTCCTTCTTATCTCAATCTTAGCTAGTCCATTGTCGTGGAATGCTAGATAGAAACAGATACAGACACCACGAGAAATGAAATAGATAGCATTAAGTCGATGTGATGTTGGTGGTTGGAATGGATTCTATGGGCTTTTCTCAATTATTGCTAGTAAAAGACAGCAAAGTTAGTGTCGAATAATAGCGATGTGAATAGCCTTTTTTAGTGGTAAGAATCAATAGTAACATAGCAGAAAATATATCCCAAGTTCAGAATGATAGCCTCCAATCCACCATTCTTGACACCGCATATAGACCTATACTTGTTCTGTTAGGATAAAAAAAATGCTGATTTTAGGTTTATATGCTTACTCTAGAATTGGTCCTGTACATGCAGCATTCGGTCACACGTGTGTGAATAGTGCTGGAGCATCAAGTTCCACATTTGCTCAACCGAGTGTGATCTTCTGCATTATTAGGCAAAGTTAATTAGAATTTACATTCCTTATCGTAGATACGGCTTGTGGCTTCGGAATCAGGTAGAAAAGAGGGTGATGTGTTGTCCCTGGGACAATGGTATGACAGGAAATCCTGTCACGGAGCAGTTAAACCAATGACCTCAACCTTGTCCAACTAAATCGTATCCATTCTTGCTGTAAAAGTACTTTTGCTGCGCTGGTTAAACACAGATTATTTATAAGGCGGTACATATCCAGTCTGAATTATCCTGGAAGAGTAGAACAATAACCATGGGGTACAATCGAAAATTGCTCTTTTCCTTTGGTCTAAAATTGTTCATTTCTACCTTACAAAAACTGCTGTTGGTTACATACTCAAATTACAGCTGTGCCTTTTTGTTATTATGTGACATACGTACCCAAAAACTTCACAGGTTCTGAAACCATCAGATGTCTCTAGCAATGACCTGCTCCTTGCCCAATAAAAGTATTACCCAACAGTGCGAATCAGACCTGAAGATGTATTGTCTTTTTCATGTTGAAGTTTGTGAAATGTTAGTTGCATCAGTTTTGTGGAACTGTGTTCTTATGAGACAAATAACTTTTGACTCAAGTCGTACTGATAGAAAAAGGGGGGGGGGGGTGGTTTATAATTATGAATTCTGATATAATTCCTCCTTGCTAAGTTTTATTTGAACTGTCAATGGTTGAACTCCCTTGTTTGAAGTGTTATTTAAAGAATTTTTTGACTAAAAGTGTGGTCTGAAACTAGTGTAGAACACTTCCATTTATCCATTAGCATTTTTTGGTTTCACTTTCAGTGGTGTGCCGATGTTTCCTGAATTTCCATATTACTCCACTCTTGCCATTTCACACCTTTGCTTCTGGATGCATCAAAGTTGAAAATATTATAATCAGTATGCAACAAAAACCAGTAACTGTGCATGTTAAATTTCCTAAGCACAAGAATGCGCGCAAGTGCACTTCCCTCCACCCCATGTCTCAAAAGATGTTTCCAAGGCAGGCACAGATGCAGGTTAAAGGAGGCATTCAAACTCCTTATAATTCTTTTGCCCTTTAATGGCTTTCTCTTCTTTTCTTTTCTTTAACTCCCCTCTTCTTTCTAGTTTTACGCGATTCCCTTGTTCTTCGCGGGCCAAAGCGCACCTAGAATCAAAGGCACAAGGATAGCTCACCCTCGGTTTCAGCATCCCCTCCAAACGCGCTATAAATACCACTGCACATACGCACCTTGCTGCATCACCATTTCACCTCACAGCACTTCTCATCTTGGAGCTCAGCAGCACAGCATCCAAGCTTTTTCTTCGGTAATTTAGCTTCGCCTGCCAGTCCGTCCAAACACCCCGCCACATGTTTTTGGTTGGATTATGTTTCTTGACTGGGCCGAGACACTAGATCAAACTTGGGCTTGTTCAAGTGTGTTGTTTTTGTTATTCTGTTTGATCATACCACCTTGTATCTGACGGACTATCCATTTGGCATTGCAGGCAAGATGAACAGGAAGCCAGGAGACTGGGACTGCAGGTCGTGCCAGCACCTCAACTTCAGTCGCCGGGACCTATGCCAGCGCTGCAGCGAGCCACGCAGTGCCGCTGACCGTGGCAGCGTCGGTGGTGCTCTTGGTGGTGACTACGCCAACTTTGGCGGCCGTGTCGGGGGTGGTTCCTCCTTTGGTACCGGCTTTGGTGCCGGCTCTGACGTCCGCCCGGGCGACTGGTACTGCACCTGCGGGGCGCACAACTTCGCCAGCCGCTCCAGCTGCTTCAAGTGTGCTGCCTTCAAGGAGGAAGCTGCCGTCAATGGTGGCGCTGGTGGCTTTGATGGTGACATGTCACGCTCAAGGGGCTTTGGCTTCGGCGCTGTCGGTGGCATGGGCGCCGGCATGGGAGCCGGCGCGGCCGGTGGTCGTGCCAGCCGCCCTGGCTGGAAGTCTGGCGACTGGATTTGCACCAGGTGCGTGTTGCTTAAACACTGTCCTGTCCTGTCCTTTCCTTTATTTGGGTAGCTTCATGTAGTTAAGACTTAACGTTAAACTATGCGTAGACAGTAGAAAATCATTTTTACTACTCCTTGTGTCTGGATATGCTGCACATGGTACGGACACCGTACAATACTTTGTTTGTAGTTTGGCCTATCCTATCGTTCCTTTGCTTCTAGTAGTATATATCTTCTGTCCCTGCCACTCCCCCCTGTTTCCGGGTCCCTTTTTTCCTGATAAAAAGAAGATATCAATGCACGAGAAAACAAGTAGCAATAGATTTTCAGTAGGTGCCACTCACCGACATGACTGTCGTTTAATTAGTAGATAAGCTAGTAGATGTAGGTCGTCTTTATGTACAAGACCGTAAGTATTTTGGTTTGTGCTAAAGGTGTTGTATTTCTGCTGGCTCTGTGTAGGTCTGGATGCAACGAGCACAACTTCGCCAGCAGGCAGGAGTGCTTCAGGTGCAACGCACCGAGGGACTCCGGTAGCGCCACGCCATACGAAAATTTCTTGTAAACTATCAGATCCATTTCATGCCCCCTTGACTCGGCGTTGGATGCCCCGGTCTCTAACCATGAATCGTGTGCATCGATTTGCAGGCACTGAGGTGTAGGAAGGCCATGGCGGCGGCGATGAGCAGAAGCAGCAAAGGGTGTCCGTGTCCTGCGATCGTCATCATCATCATCATAAGAAGAAAGTAGAATGCAAAGAAATCCTCCTCGAGTGCATGCTTACTAGTTTTGTCTCTTCCCGTTTTAGATTTGGTTGTCATTTCCCATTTGGGACCGTCCGTCCGTCCGTCTGATCGATGATGACTAGCTATGTTTACCGTTTTATTATTTCCGTTCCTTTCATCAAGTTTGCAGTTCGAGTTATGTAACCCAAAGACGTATGCTTGCTTCACAAGTATTATTGACTAGTAGTACTATTGCGTCTTAAATTCCGGTTAAGCTGAGATTTGATTATGTGCGCATGTTCATTGCAACCCGTCTCGCATGTTATCTTTTCCTCTGGAGAGACAATTTTTTTTAACCTCAACTGGTCGTAAATTTTTTTTAACAAAACGAAACGGAACGCATCACGTGTATGCAAGTGTCAGCGCCGCGCTAACTTAATTTGTGCATGCACGACCCACCGTTTCTATCTACTACCATAACAAAAATCGCGCTTCAGCACGTGCAGAACACATTCCTCGCGGCGACACGAAAACCTGCACGCGGCCCAACGGCAAGCTAAAGACATGCCCCGTCTCGCACTGTCACAGTAGTGCATAGGATGCCCTTGTCGTCTTTTACCATGGCCAATGCCATATCCATATGCACCTGCATGCATGTGCCGGCCGGCCAGGTGCGAGAGATGCCGGTCAAAAGCGTCGCTCGTCCAGGCAAGTTTCCGGCCCTCGCGGCGGGAGGCGTCGGCACCAGGTCCAGCGGATTGGCTACGGCAGCTCCCGCTAGATTCCCGCCTTCTTCGGTTATCTCGCCCTCGCCTCGCTTTATACATGGCCTCAGCTTTGGCTCGCCGCTTTCCTTCTTTCTTTAGGCCTCTCCTTTGGTTTCCTTGTCTCTTTGTAGTAGTAGTATGCATGGCTTTTATCGTGGGGAGGAGGAACCAAAGGCGGCCGCCCGGCCCGGGGGTAGCTAAAGCCTTGCCGCTGCTGCAGACGCTGCCTTTGGAGGCACCGTGTCCCGTTGCTTGACCTCCTTTGCAGTTGCGCGCGACGGCGAGTGACCACCACATTGCACGGATTTTCAAGATGATGGCCACACCAAAGGACGGACTAGTACTAGTGGCTTTTGGAGGAGCGGGGTGGCATCGTGGAGTTCACTTGAATCCCTAAACTCGAACCTACTGCTACTACTACTGAAGATGCGTTTCCCCCCTTTCGGATGGTTTTACTGCCTACTTGCGAGCATTCCTGAACTTATAGGATTCTAAAAAAGGGATACCGTACTGGTCGAATAAAGAAGCGCACTGCGGTGTGGCTTCATTCTGGGCCGGACGAGGTTCCGGACCTATGTAATGCAGACATGGCTGCCACTTAATTAATGAATTCCCTTTTTTCCCCGCAAAAAAAAGGGATACCGTGTCTTGTAATATACTCCATCTGTTTCAAAATAAGTGTCTCTCCCTCCGTCTTAAAATAAGTGTCTCGACTTCATATTAACTTTAGTATAAAGTCGTATCAAGATTGAGACATTTATTTTAGAACAGAGGGAGTACTACTTATAACAAACAGTTTGAAAAACTTGCACGGGAATTATGTTCGAATTTGAAGAGAGAGAAAAACAATTCTGCCTCCTATCTATGATACAAAGGCATGCCCCGTACGTTCAAACGTTATTGTTATACTTCATCTTTTTTATAATGTAGTGTATATAAGTATTTTGTAAGAATCAACCCTCACAAACTTTGACTAAATTTATGGAAAAAAATATTTACATCTAAAATGTCAAACATGTATCCTCTTGTCGCTGCCATGGTTGGAGATATCACGCATCTCCTGTCCGGACGGCCGCATGAAAGAACGTTGATCAAACGTGAGCAAAACAAGGCTAGCCATGCCCTCACCCAAATGGGCCGTTTGTTCCCAAAACAGCTGCATGGCTTCCTAGTGCCCCTGATGAGGTCGACGTTCTTTGTCGACAGGAATGTAATGACTCTGGTTAATTAATGAATGTTTTTTTAGCCGCAAAAAAGATTCATTTTTTTTAAACCGGGCGAATCCCCTTTTCATTACTTGAACATAACGGAAATACAACCAAGTTCAGCAAATAGGACGGGAGAGAGGAAATCGGGTTCAAGCATCGCCGGGAAACCCACCATGAGCACTCGCCATCGAGATTACTCACCATGGGGCAAAAACCCGGCGACACTATAAATCCAGGACCCCAACGTCTAACACACAGTTTTAACAAAAGACCACTGCTCACATCAGAGCAACATGCTCCACAGTAACCTCGCGCAGGAGGTATCTCGATCAAAAGCGATAAAGCAAAAGTCACAGCAGATCATCTTCCTTCTTCTCGATCTCCTTTCTCAACGCACTCCTCCATCCTGGTGCGCCGTTGCGCAGATCCTCATCATGCGAGACGCATTGTTCTTCAGCAAAGCTCCTCCAGCCCTCAGACTCGCCGCGTCCTCCTGCTTCATCAGTCCTGCCCAGTAACAAAGAAGTGCACATGCAGAAAAAATGCATTCAAACGGGGTTTTGAGAGGGGCGTGCTCAAAACTAGCTCGATTGCGGCAGGTCCAAATAGCCCAACATAGAGCTGCAATGCCCACCGTATAAAAGACATCGCCACCCGGGAAAAAAGTATAACACCAAACAAAAGCCTGCCACAAGTTGTTAGGGCATAGGTCTGTGCCAAACATGCACCCAACTACTCTCCAGGTAACTCTGGCAACGGGGCAAGCGAAAAAGAGATGCTGGGAAGTTTCCCTCTCCCCACAAAAGGAACAGTTGGGTTCCCCCTTCCATCCTCGGCGTTTCATCACATCCCTGGATAGCACCGCATCTTGCGATAGCTGCCACATGAAAATTTGAATTTTCAAAGGAATATGTGCTTTCCATATCCAGCGGTAATCGCAACCAGCAATGTTTCTTTCCAGGTAGGTATATAGGGCTTTAGTGGTATAATAAGGCTTGGGACCCAGCCCCCATTTGATAAATCACTTTTCGTAGATACACAGGTTTCCCTAACCGTCAAGACCATTTTCTTCCATTGCTCATTAAGTTCAGAGTTCAATCTCCTTCGGAAGAAGGTGATAGGGTTAGCATCTAAACAATCCTTCACGACACAATCAGGATTATTGCAGATGGCAAAAAGCTGAGGAAATTGTTCAGCAAATGGAGCTTGGTCGCCAACTGGATCAGTCCATAGCCTAGCTATGTTACCAGAATGCACGACTACTTTCCTCCCAACCATATATAAATCTTTCACTTTCATAATGGCCTTCCAGCATGGAGAGTGATTGATTCCCCCCTTAACCGAGGCTACCGTATCTCTACCAAAATATTTAGCTCTAATAATATCTTGCCAAAGCCCTTGTTTCATCTCAAGTTTCCACCACCATTTCACCAAAAAAAGAAAAAAAAAGAAAAGAAAAAAAGGAAAAAAAAGAAAAAAAAGAAAAGAAAAAAAGATTCATTGTAAGATGTAGTTTCATATTTTTATATATTTGGCAATGTAGGTATAAATAGCTTTCTTTATAAACTTGCTCAAAGTTTGACTTTAAAAAAATGCATTATGTTATGAAATGGAGGGAGTACTTTTTACATAAATCATTCAATACAAATGTCTCATATTCCTAAATAGCGTTGAACCTAGTATAATTTTTTAACCATGCTCTTTGGGCATTGAAGGTTTTCAAGTGAAACTTGCAAGGTCTCAGTTCTCTCTTCGTGTGAAAACTCATGACCTAGCCTATGGCTAGATCAGGCAATGTTGACGTACACATGTTGTTACCATGTTCAAGATGTTGGTTCAAAGCCTTCTTCAAGGGTGATAGCTCTAACATCTGGTTGGACCGGCCAATATTAGCATGTGAGCGACGGTTCCTTCTTGAAGGCATTGTCTTGGTGTGATGTGTACTTTGCTGCTACTATATAGCTTCCAGGTATTGTGGTGGGATTAGGAGAGGCTGACGTGATGTGTGTCCTATATATGCGGTATGCGGATGGTCCCAGGATTTCTTCTTCGTTTATTATTTTGTTCAACGATTTGATCGGCCTCGATGCCTAGCTTTGCTTGGCATTTTTTCAATAACTAATAATATGGATGTGTGCATCTTCTAATGCATGCAGAGGCCGGGGGTATATCCTCCTTCCGGGGAAAAAATAAAAAAAATCATAAGTATTCTCCTTGTTTATGCCATTTTAATCAAAAGAATGAAACAACCAAGATGACACATAAACATTAATTAAAATATATATCCCTCGAAATGACACATAAACAACCAAGATGGGAAACAACCAAGATGACACTTAAAAAACCAAGGGGAATTTTTAAATAAACACATCGAAGTGAACTTAGACACATAAACATTAATTAAAATATCATTGAACTATTTCCCATCTTCATGGAAACCAAGATGCCCAACCTCTTACTTATTGAAAGGACTACGATTGATCCCATATACTTGTGGGTCATCAAGGTTCTTCTCTGGCACCGTTAATGGGGAGTGAAGCACTTTTTGTAAGTGGAACTTGGTAAGGAAACATTTATATTACGTGCTGAATTTTGTCTTCACTTGTCACTATGGAAGATAATCCTTTGAGGGGCTTATTCGGGGTATCTTCACCTCGTCCGGAAGTGGTAAGAGCCACTACTCAACCTACTGAAAATATTTATTATGAAATCCCTTATGGTATTATGGAAAAACTGCCTACTAATCCCTATGTAGGAGATGGAACAGTATATCCTGATATGCACTTAATCTATATAGATGAAATTTGTGGATTGTTCAAGGTTGCAGGTTTACCAAAGGATGGAGTTAAGTAGAAAGTATTCCCTTTATATCTGAAGAGAAGAGCATTGGAATGTCATAGGATATTGGATGAACCCGAAACATGGGACTGGAACCAATTGAAGCTGGAATTCCATCAAAAAAATTACCCTATGCACTTGGTTTATCGTGATCGTAATTATATATATAATTTTTGGCCTCGTGAAGGATAAAGTATCGCTCAAGATTGGGGGAGGATTAGGGACATGATGCATACATGCCCCAATCATGAGCTCCCGAGAGATATGATCATGCAAAGATTGTATGCTCGGCTTTCTAATAATGATAAAATAATGTTGATTCTTTTTTCGCTGGTTCTTCCTAAAATATAAGTATTGAATTCAAATGGGATCTTATTGAGAGAATTAAACGCAACTAAGATTGGGAAATCAACAAAGGTAACGAGTCCAACATAAATCTTGAATTTGATTGTGTTAATTCTTTTGTAGAAATGGATGTTTTTCATGAGCTTAGTGCAAAATATGGACTTGACTCTGACATAGTAGCTACATTTTGTGAATCATTTGCTGCTCATGTTGATCTCTCCACGGAGAAGTGGTTTAAATTTCATCCACCTATTGAAAATATTTGTGAAGAACCAACTATTGCTAAAACTGAAACAATTGCTTATACTGCTAATCCAGTTGTGCCTACTACTTATATTGATAAACCTCTTTTCCCTGTTAGGATTAAGGAACATGCTAAGGATACAACTGTGATTCATAAGAGTAATATTAAAACACCTAAACCCTCTTCAAAAATTTAGGTAGAGCAAGGTTGTCAGAATCATGATTCTGAATCAGATCAGTGTTCGGATGGTAAGATCACAGATCGTAGAATCTTAACTATAAGGATCATAGAAACGTAGATTCTACAGACCAACATCGTAGAATCAGAGGGGTTAGTTTGGATTGTAAAGTTGTAGAATCATACAACAAAATCACGATTCTGACAACCTTGAGGTAGAGCCTTCTATTGCAATAGTTAAAGATCTCTTGGTTGTAATATTGATGGGCATGTTATTTATTTCTTTGATGAAGCTGCTAGGATTGCTAAACAAGTCAGAACTGAGCAAGATAAGTTAGATAAGAATAAGAAAGTCGTTGGCATGTCTATTGTTTCTGTGAAGATTGGAGATCATTTCTATCATGGTTTATGTGATATGGTGCTAGTATAAGTTCTATTCTTTTTTGTCTGTATCGAAAAGTCATGCACGATATTGCACCAGTAGAAATAGAAGAGATTGATGTTACTATTAAGCTTGAAATTGCAGACACTATTTCACCACCTGGGATTGTCAGAGATGTTGAAGTATTGTATGGTAAGATTAAATATCCTACTGATTTCTTAATACTTGGATCAAAGAAAAGGTCAAGGTTAAGTTTGGTGACGTATCTTATGAATTTAGTTTCTCCAAGTTTAATAGACAACCTCATGATAAAGATTTATCTAATAAAGATGATATTATTGGTCTTGCCTCTATTGTCATACCTCCTACTGATCCCTTAGAACAGTATTTGCTAGACCATGAAAATGATATTCATATGAATGCAATAAATGAAATTGATGAAATATTATTTAGGCAAGCACTTATCCTTAAGCATAATTTACCTGTTAAAACTTTGGGAGATCCTTTTCCACCTAAGTGTGATCCTTTGTTCGAATTAAAGAAACTCCCAAATACATTAAAATGTGCTTATCTTGATGAAAATAAAAATATCTTGTTATTATCAATGCTAACCTTTTAGTGCATGAAGAAAATAGATTATTGAAAACTTTGAGGAAGCATCGTGCTACAATTGGATATACTCTTGATGATCTTAAGGGTATCAGCCCCACTCTGCACTAGCATCAGATTAATATGGAGCCTGATGCTAAACCAGTTGTAGATCATCAACGACGCTTGAATCCCAAGATGAAGGATGTGGTAAGAATAGAAATATTAAAGCTTCTAGAGGCAGATACAATCTATCTTATAGCTAACAGAAGATGGGTAAACGTTGTTCATTGTGTCCCTAAGATAGGTGGCATCATTGTTGTTCCTAATGATAAAAGTGAGCTTATCCCAGAAAGAATTGTAACCGGTTATTGGATGGTAATTGACTTTAGGAAATTAAATTAAGCTATTAGGAAAGATCATTATCCTTTGCCTTTCGTTGATCAAATATTAGAAAGATTATCTAAGCATACACACTTTTGTTTCCTAGACGGATACTCTGGTTTCTCTCAAATACCTGTGTCACAAGAAGATCAAGAGAAAACTACTGTTACTTGTCCCTTTGGAACTTATGCTTATAAACATATGCCTTTTGGTTTATGTATTGCACCTGCTACTTTTCAATGATGTTGACCACTATATTCTCTAATTTCTATGAGAAGATTATTGAGGTATTCATGGATGATTTTTCCATTTACAGTACTTCTTTTGATGACTGTATGAGCAATCTTGATAAAGTTTTGCAGAGATGTGAATAGACTAACCTCATCTTGAATCGGGAGAAGTGCCACTTTATGGTGAATGAAGATATAGTCTTTGGTCATAAAATTTATGAAAGATGCATTTAAGTAGATAAATCTAAAGTTGATGCAACTGAGAAATTGTCATTTCCTAAAGATATTAAAGGTATTGGTCATGCTGGTTTCCATAGAAGGTTTATTAAGGACTTCTCTAAAATTTCTAGGCCACTTACTAATCTCCTGAAAAATATGTTCCATTTTGTTTTTCATGATGATTACATAGAAGCCTTTAAAATACTTAAGAAAGCCCTAATAACTGCACCCATTGTTCAACCACCTGATTGCAATCCACCCTTTGAAATTATGTGTGATCACTATTGCAGGATGTTGCTAACACGACACATGAATCAGAGACCCTTCAACCAAACTATGTGCGATGCATGAATCACAAATAATATCGTAATAAAACTGTTACCAATAAGATGAACTGTGTGCGATGGCGGAGACATCCAACACGATTCAAATTAGAGTTGCGTGTGCGATACGTGGCATACAGTTGATCTATACGAACTGTTTGTGATGAGCCAGAACAACATAAATGGTCATTCAGATCAAGGTGTATGCGATATACAGCATACAGTTCACTCGGATGATTAGCCAACACAACAGAAATAGTCAGCCAAATCAAGGTGTGTGTGTGATAGACATCATACAATTCACTCGGATGAACTATTTGGGATGAGCCAAAATAAAGACAAATGAGTCAATTTAATAATATGTGTATGATATGTGGCAGACATTTCAGTAATCCGAAATGTGTGGGAAGACCGATAATAACACAGACAATTCCTACTAATAAGCCGTGTGTGTTGTGGGAAAACGCTTGCTGGTATACAATTGTTAGCGATTGATGAAATCATCACCGATGGGTTCCCTACTTTAGCCCGTGTGCGATGTGATTTGCTTTGTCTATAGAAAAACAACATATATACTTATAAGAACATGGTTGCATAACCAAATTAAACATCCAATTACGTAAGTGACTACACACTTAACATTTGCACACACCAAAGTAAACAATTACATGCATACTAAACTAGAAGAAACGATCATCTAATCATCTACTTCTTGTTGTGACAATGCTTGCCATTGCTATGCTTCTGGCTGCATCCCTGGTTGTTTTGGGGAAGAAGGAGGCACTTCCTCATTCAATGATCCTCATGTACATCTCGTAGCTCATGTACGCATCGGTCGTATACACGACATGAGCTTCGTCGAGTTTCTCTATCCAAGCACACTTGTCCTTATTACAGGAATCCTTCATCTCCCTGTAGTAGGGGTCGATGATAGATTCGGTGAGGTGAACCAGCGAGTCCTCTTCTCATGCTTCTTGCTGCACCAGATCTTGTATTGGCCCTGGATGTCGACAAGATTCTGGTAGGCAATGCCCAAATTCTTGAGTACCTTTACATTATTGGTGATGTCCACTGTAGCGAACCTGTAGTGGGGGCTGTTGACAAACCTGGCAAAACGCCTGCAAGGCCTTGTGGCCAAGTAGTAGTGGTAGAGAAGGATGTTATTGCCCACACACATATGGGTGACGGCGACCTTGTGACGAGAACCGTCACTAGCGCGGGTGTACTCGAGGTCGAACCCGACCACCTTGTACTTCTCCGCAGCAAGGAACAACTCCATAGTGTGGATGGAGTTCTCCACCCATATCGGATTGTTGGTGTACACTACCGAGAGATCCGTTAACCTTCTCTAGGTGTCCACTACAACATGCATGGTGAACCGCCGCTCGTTGCCGGCAACCGCTGAGAGCGCCGTTGGAGCCGCATGATACACTCTTTGTATTTGTTGTCGTGGGTGTGCTTCTTGCAATACTGGGATGCGATCGGAAGGTTGAAGAGACACGAGGGTTAAATGGACGCTGTAATAAATGGGAGCCGCACGACCTGTAATCATCACGTCTTGTCACCACATTCCTAGTGGAGGATTTCAGTGCATGCTTGAGCACCCCACACGCATTTCATTTTACCATGCGTGGGCTCGAAGAGGCGCCAAATGTATTGTTTGTAAGCATGTTCCCGCGCAACCGCACAGGTTACCGCACGCAATCGCGCAAGCTTCCCGCCCAGCTCGTTTGGCCACGTGTCGGCTAGAAGATGGGCCAATCATGGGCGTTTATTGGCAAAAGCTTTGCAAAAATGAAGTGTGTGGAATGACTTAGCAGCACACACGTTCGACAATAAGTTTACCCGTGGGTGATGAGGTCAAAGTCACACAGACGGACAATGATGGATAGTCGAGTGCGATAATTCTACGCTCTACAGGGCACACAACTGAAGAAATCAACTATGTACAATAATGTCGAAGATCGCCGTCGAGTCTGCAATATAGATTGCTTGCGATGAGATCAAGAATGTAAATAACGTCAAGTGCATTGAGGTCCATATGTTTATCTTCCATTGCATATTAATATCAAAATAGTACTCCAATATACGAGTCTCATACAATGCCATTTCAATGATTGTAACACAAAAGCCCAAAATATTATAAGGTTCAAATTCCAGAATTAAAAGGCTCAAATTCGAAGATTGCAAGGTTCAAACTTATATTAGTAATGAAATTCAGCTCATGCAGCTGCAGACATCCGTGCTGATCAGCTGAACATGGACATATGAGAGGTTCAAACTGATATTGCAACTTGTTTTGAAACCTCAACATTTCTGCAAAGGGATCATCCACTAACAAGTCATGTACGGGATTGGCAGAATGATTTCCGATTACTTTGTCAAGTGAACTTCCAAAATGAAATTTAGCTTGTGCAGAGCCCTTCCCATTCTGCCGTAGCCGCCGACGCTGGTCAAGAAACCATTCAGTTTTGCGAAATAAATGTAGGGAAAACCTCATTATCTTTAGCACCCTTGCTCTCACAACAAAGAACTTAGCGAACATAATCTCTGGCAAGGTCCCTCGGTAGGAGTTCAAAGTAATTTCTGAGAGATGCAGATCAAGGCATTCGATGTGATTGTTATATTGTATCACATTATCCACTACCGGGCCTAATCTTATCTGGAAAAGAAGAGAACGTATTAGTGCCTACATGCAGTTTTGAACACTACTACATGCCTCTTTGATTTGCAGGATTTCTAAAATACATGAATAGAGTGACATGCCATCTTTGACCCCACATGATTAACATGGGCATTTGATTCCAATCTAGAAAAACATAGGCTTCTTCACAAGATGTTGGAGTGGATGGAAATTTCCCTATGAAAACTAGTACAGATGAATCCGAAGGAGAAATGCTTATGGATTCTAACCATATGAATCAAGCAACCACTATAGGAAAAACATCTATGTACTGAAATCCTCCAAAATTTCTTCAGAAATCATATTACATTTGTGTTGGGGAAAGCAGTAATTTCAAAAAATTCCTACGGACACGCAAGATCAATCTAGGTGATGCATAGCAACGAGAGGGGAGAGTCTTGTCCACTTACTTTCGTAGACCGTAAGCGGAAGCGTTATGACAACGCGATTGATGTAGTCATACGTCTTCACGATCCGACCGATCCTAGCACCGAAGGTTCGACACCTCCGCGATCTACACACGTTCAGCTCGATGACGTCCCACAAACTCAAGATCCAGCTGAGGTCGAGGGAGAGTTCGTCAGCACGACGACGTGATGACGGTGATGATGAAGTTACCGAAGCAGGGCTTCGCCTAAGCTCTACAACGCGATATGACCGAGGTGGAAATCTGTGGAGGGGGGCACCGCACACGGCTAAACAATTAACTTGTCTATCCTAGGGTGCCCCTTCCCATGTATATAAAGGAGGGAGGGGGAGGCCGGCCGGCCCTCCTTGGCGCGCTCCCAAGAGGGGAAATCCTACTAGGACTCCAAGTCCTAGTAGGTTTCCACCAAAAGGGAGAGAGGGGGAAGGAAGGAGAGGGAGATGGGAAAGGAAAAGGGGGCCGCTACCCACCTTCCTAGTCCAATTTGGACTCAAGGGGGAGGGGGCGTGCGGCCTGCCCTAGTCGCCCCTCTCTCTCTCTCCACTAAGGCCCATCGAGGCCCATTAGTTCCCCCGGGGTTTCTGATAACCCTCCGGCACTCCGGTTTTATTCGAAATTTCTCTGGAACACTTCCGGTATCCGAACATATCCGTCCAATATATCAATCTTTATGTCTCAACCATTTTGAGACTCCTCGTCATGTCCGTCATCATATCTGGGACTCTGAACTACCTTCAGTACATCAAAACACATAAACTCATAATACCGATTGTCACCGAATGTTAAGCGTGCGGACCCTACGGGTTCGAGAACTATGTAGACATGACCGAAACTCATCTCCGGTCAATAACCAATAGCAGAACCTGGATGCTCATATTGGTTCCTACATATTCTATGAAGATCTTTATCGGTCAAACTGCATAACAACATACGTTGTTCCTTTTGTCATCGGTATGTTACTTGCCCGAGATTCGATCGTCGGTATCTCAATACCTAGTTCAATCTCGTTACTGGCAAGTCGCTTTACTTGTTCCATAATGCAACATCCCATAACTAACTCATTAGTCACATTGCTTGCAAGGCTTATAGTGATGTGCATTACCGAGAGGGCCCAGAGATACCTCTCTGATACACGGAGTGACAAATCCTAATCCCGATCTATGCCAACTGAAAAAACACCATAGGAGACACCTGTAGAGCATCTTTATAGTCATCCAGTTACATTGTGACATTTGATAGCACACTAAGTGTTCCTCCGGTATTCGGGAGTTGCATAATATCATAGTCATAGGAACATGTATAAGTTATGGAGAAAGCAATAGCAGGAAGCTAAACGATCAAAGTGCTAAGCTAACGGATGGATCAAGTCAATCACATCATTCTCTAATGATGTGATCCCATTCATCAAATGACAACTCTTGTCCATGGCTAGGAAACTTAACCATCTTTGATTAACGAGCTAGTCAAGTAGAGGCATACTAGTGACACTCATTTTGTCTATGTATTCACACATGTACTAAGTTTCCGGTTAATACAATTCTAGCATGAATAATAAAGATTTATCATGATATAAGGAAATATAAATAACAACTGCATTATTGCCTCTAGGGCATATTTCCATTAGTCTCCCACTTGCACTAGAGTCAATAATCTAGATTACATAGTAATGATTCTAACACCCATGGAATCTTGGTGCTGATCATGTTTTGCTCGTGAGAGAGGCTTAGTCAATGGGCCTGCAACATTCAGATCCGTATGTATCTTGAAAATCTCTATGTCTCCCTCCTTGACTTGATCGCGGATGGAATTGAAGCGTCTTTTGATGTGCTTGGTTCTCTTGTGAAATCTGGATTTCTTTGCCAAGGCAATTGCACCAGTGTTGTCACAAAATATTTTCATTGGACCCTATGCATTAGGTATGACACCTAGATCAGGTATGAACTCCTTCATCCAGACTCCTTCATTTGCTGCTTCCGAATCAGTTATGTACTCCACTTCACACATAGATCCTGCCACGACACTCTGCTTGGAACCGCACCAACTGACAGCTCCACCATTCAATAAAAATACGTATCCGGATCAGTGTCAAAGCTTGCATGGATGTAACCATTTACGGCGAGCTCTTTATCACCTCCATAAACGAGAAACACATCCTTAGTCCTTCTCAGGTATTTCAGGTTGTTCTTGACCGCTGTCCAGTGATCCACTCCTGGATTACTTTGGTACCTCCCTACTAGACTAATAGCAAGGCACACATCAGGTCTAGTACACAACATTGCATACATGATAGAACCTATGGCTGAAGCATAGGGAATGACTTTTGTTTTCTCTCTATCTTCTGCAGTGGTCGGGCATTGAGTCTGACTCAACTTCACACCTTGTAACACAGGCAAGAACCCTTTCTTTGCTTGATCCATTTTGAACTTCTTCAAAACTTTATCAAGGTATGTGCTTTGTGGAAGTCCAATTAAGCGTCTTGATCTATCTCTATAGATCTTGATGCCCAATATATAAGAAATTTCACCGAGGTCTTTCATTGAAAAATTCTTATTCAAGTATCCTTTTATGCTATTCAGAAATTCAGTATAATTTCCGATCAGAAATATGTCATCCACATATAATATCAGAAATGGTACAGAGCTCCCACTCACTTTCTTGTAAATACAGGCTTCTCCAAAAGTCTGTATAAAATCGTATGCTTTGATCACACTATCAAAGCGTATATTCCAACTCCGAGAGGCTTTGCACCAGTCCATAAATGGATCCCTGGAGCTTGAACACTTTGTTAGCACCTTTTGGATCGACAAAACCTTCTGGTTGCATCATATACAACTCTTCTTTAAGATATCCATTAAGGAATGCAGTTTTGACATCCATTTGCCAAATTTCATAATCATAAAATGCAGCAATTGCTAACATGATTTGGACGGACTTAAGCATCACTACGAGTGAGAAGGTCTCATCGTAGTCAACTCCTTGAACTTGTCGAAAACCTTTTGCAACAAGTCGAGCTTTGTAGACAGTAATATTACCGTCAGCGTCAGTCTACTTCTTGAAGATCCATTTATTCTCTATGGCTTGCTGATCATTGGGAAAGTCAACCAAAGTCCACACTTTGTTCTCATACATGGATCCTGTCGGTGTCAAAACCGGCGGATCTCGGGTAGGGGGTCCCGAACTATGCGTCTAGGCCAGATGGTAACATGAGGCAGGGGACACGATGTTTTACCCAGGTTCGGGCCCTCTTGATGGAGGTAAAACCCTACGTCCTGCTTGATTAATATTAATGATATGGGTAGTACAAGAGTAGATCTACCACGAGATCAGAGAGGCTAAACCCTAGAAGCTAGCCTATGGTATGATTGTATGTTATGGTTGTTGTCCTACGGACTAAAACCCTTCGGTTTATATAGACACCGGAGAGGGTTAGGGTTACACAAGGTCGGTTACAAAGGAGGAGATATCCATATCCGTATTCCCTAGCTTGTCTTCCACGCCAAGTAGAGTCCCATCCGGACACGAGACGAAGTCTTCAATCTTGTATCTTCATAGTCTAACAGTCTGGCCAATGGAGATAGTCCGGCTGTCCGGAGACCCCCTAATCCAGGACTCCCTCAATAGCCCCCGAACCAGGCTTCAATGACGATGAGTCTGGCGCGCAGTATTGTCTTCGGCATTGCAAGGCGGGTTCCTCTCCAAATTCTGTGTACCTGTCGAAATAATGTCCGGTTTCTTGTGAATGTTTGTACTCCTTGGCTTCCACGCCCAATAATGGCCACTTTCCACGTGTCGAGCGAATGCGAAGAGCCAGGGTGTTTTCACACTTACCCTCCTAGCTGTGTGAATGAGCCGCCTATTTAAAAAGACGAGGATGCAGATCCAAATCAGACCATCCTCCCTTGGCGAGCCTTCATCGGAGCGCACCCGACAGAGGTCCATTCCATCATGGCCGGTCGACGCAGCTCCTCCTCTCGCACCCCCAGCTCCAAGCCTCGAGATTGGGAGAGATGTTCCATCCCGCACATAAAATTAGTGATGCTTCAGTCCAAGGGATTTCTTCCCCCAGCATACCTGGTCCCGGTTCGAGCCGGGCTTGCCACCTATAATGGCGGAGAGCAAGCGGAGAGCCTTCCCAATCCCTCCAAGGGAGAGAGAGGGTTATGCCTTGTCCCTTATTTAGTAAGAGGGCTCGGATTCCCAATTCATCCATTTCTTCGGGGGCTCCTGGAGTTCTACGGCCTCCAGTTGCACAACCTTACGCCTGCCTCCCTGCTGCATATCGCGGGATTCGTAGCCCTCTGCGAGTTGTTTTTGGGTTGTGAGGCTCATTTCGCTCTGTGGAAGAAGATGTTCTGCCTTGTGCCCCGTTCTCAGAAGGGGTCAATATATCAAGTGGGCGGAGCCGAAGTGTGGCGTATTGCCGGGACCGGATACCTGTCCGGGACCCCAAAGAAGACGTCCGAAGACTAGCCTTCAGAATGGTTTTATATAGAAGACGTCCCCCTCCCGGATCCTATTCGGATCGGCCTTCCGGAGTTTGACAACGCTCCTTTGAAGTAGTGCCAGAGCTTGCGTCCACGGAGCTCTCTGGAGGAAGATGACAGGGACATTCTTTACCTGATGAGCCGGATAAGTTTTTTAGCTCGATCCGGATTGACCATGATCGAGGTCATGGCCATATGCATCATGCGGGGGATGCAGCCGCTTCAGTATAGAGGCCACCCCATGTGGGATTTCGACGGGGAGGATGACGCCACCCGCCACGGCCGCAAAGGGCCAGGATCGGCTGCTGATCTAATAAAGATCTTATCCAGTTTGTACAAGGGAGAAGAGGAGGAATTCCTTCGTGTCAACCCGCAGGGCGGATTTTCTATGTACAATCCTCCGAGCTGGGTAAGCAGAGACTTTTTATCGCCCATCCATTTCGTATTCCCGTAGTTAAGTATTCATTCTAGTGATTTCATCGCAGGAGCTTCGCCAAGCTGTAAAGGAGATAAACAGCCATCCTCCACAGCCCGAGGACCCTGGACGGTCCCTTGACCCGGCCTCCCAGGAGGATCCAGACATATCTGTGGAGCTGATCGATGGGGTATTTTATCAACGGAGTAATGCCAACGCCTTGGTGGCCATCACGGCCGATTACCCTGGGCTAGTTCCAGCCTCACAGGTGGCTGAGACCGAAGTCCCAGCACTTAAAAAGGGATCTGTTCTTGCGCTTTTTTGATTGCCGTATAACAGCCGTGTTTTGCAGGGGAGGTCCTCGAGGCCGAAGGCCGAGCCTGCGGCGACTGGCCAACAAGGGGCCGCGAGGTCAAGCAGGCTTAAAAGACCCGCAGTCCGGATTGAGACACCGGTGCAGCGGTATGGCGCGCCGTCCTTATTGCAAGATATTATTCCCAGAGGCATATTAACGCCCATGCCTTTGTTTCAGGAAAAAGAGCACTCGCCGGACTATACCCGGAGAGGCTGCCAATCGCGCCTCCACAAGCCAGGCTCCAAGGCCGGATTCGGAGGCGGGAACGAACACAAGGCGTGCGTCGGGTGCTCCTTCGACAGAGGATGCGGATAAACTGTCCTCCACCCATTCTGAGGTGGAAAGTGCCATGAACCACATGCGTCGCCGGACTGTTCTTTGTGACGCTTGTTTCTCCCAAGAGGCATTGGATGCCTTCAACTCGGGAGACGCGCACCTCCGTGCCGCTCAAAATGGTCTAGCCAGAGCCACGGAGCAGTATGTAAAAGACATATGGGTGAGAAAATTTAGTGATTATATATATCAGTAGCCCCTGAGACTTGAAACAGTTAGGATAACTGTTTTAAGGATCATTTGTTTATGCAGGTTCTTACAGAAAAGAATACTTAACTGTCCCAGGAGCCGGAAGAGTGCAAAGCCCAACTTCAGGCCGCATTGGCCGCAGCAGGGGAGCCCAAAGAGACCCCCTCTGGTAACATATCCTTCAAATGATAAGTATCATATAGAGTGCGGCGTGTATGCAGATCTGACGATAAATTTGTAGATGATGCTGGAGTAAATCCAGATAAGCAACAGCTCCAACGCCAGCTAAAGGCCGGTGAGAACATGCTTACGAGGGTGAGGCAGGAGAAAAATGATCTCCAAGATGCCAACACCAAGCTAGGCGTGGAACTACAAGATGTTCGCGCCCAACTGTCGGACTCTGTGAAGGAATATCGGCGGCTCCGACGCGGCATATTTAGTAAGTGCTTGAATGAACTTTGAAAAAGAGTTCGGCGAGGAAGCTAGCTGACAGAGTTATGTCTGTAGGTATGTTAACAGGTCGTCCTGCCGAGGAAATGCCCGGTTCAACGGGTGACCTTCTTCCCGAGCTCTCACAGCTGCATGAACGAGTTCGGCAGGTGATGCAAGGCGTCGCCCAGGCCTTGTGGCCATCCGTCTCCATACCCGAAGGCCTTGGAGAGCTTGCACAAAAGCTCAAGGGAGCGCGGCAGCGCTTTCGATTATGGAAGATATCGGCCTGCCATCAGGGCACCAGGGAAGCTTGGGCGATGGTGAAGACACGTTACATGAAGGCTGACCCGAACCACATGGCCGAAGTCTGACCTGTGGGGCTTGATGGGAAGGAGATCCCTGTGAGCTTAGTGTACGGCCAAGTAGAATTGGCCGAAAAGTATTCCCAATAGGACTGTAGACTAGACAGCCTGTTGGATGGTATTGAAGAGGAATTCAACCAGTCAAATTGACTATGTAATTTTAAAGTGACATGTATAATGCCTTCTAGCCAGATTGTAGATCGTTTGTCATGGCGGACCTTTTCGCTTCAACCTCGGGACCTGACAGTCCGGAGTGTATCCGAATACCCTCTTGGTTATGTAAGAACCGGGGCATGCGTGGAGACCAGGCGTAGGGGTCATTAGTGCTTTATCAGACAAGTGCCCAACTAGTTATGTTATATTACATGGGTAGTAAGAAACATCTTCCAGAGAGAATAGTTCCATTAAGGGTTCCTTTCCCTGGGTAAGCATGCCCTAAAGTGCATGTCCGGACTGCGATAAGAAGCGCAGAAAAATCATCTGGGGGCAGATATGGATAAAAGTCATCTTTTGTTCACCGACCGAATATTCCCTTAAGAACGCTAGCTTTCGGCTTCACCCAGTCTGAGGTACACGGCCGGCTGACCCGGCGGTAACAATCGCAGAGGTGCTCCCCTTATGCCCTAGCTGAATTAATGGGAACATAGGGCATAAATACAAGAGCCAGGCAACCCAGCTTGGCCAAAACTTAAGTCACATCGATGCATATAATGGTGAAAAAAGGTACATGCGGAAGTATAACACATGTGTTGGGCGTGAGGCCCAGGTAAATAACTTAAGCTTCTGTGAAAGAAGCCCCCCAGGTATAAAGAGTGCGGCTAGCACATCTGTGATGTATGAGTGATGCGCAAGGTGACCCTTGAAGGCCTAGAGAAATAGAAGAAAGAAAGGGAAACAAGACAGATGATGCATATGCAGAAAATGGACAAAGGGAGGGGACTAACATAAAGTCTGGTGCTAGGCGTAGAATCTTCGGAGCCTGGCTACGTTCCATGGGTTCGGCTTGAGTCGACTAGTCGATGCATCCCGCAGTCGGTATGCTCCACCGATCAGAACTTGGTCGATAATGAAGGGACCTTCCCATTTGGGCTCGAGCTTGTTCTTTTTCTTATCCGGCAGCCGTAGAACTAGTTCGCCAACGTTATAAGTTTTGGCCCGTACTTCTCTGCTTTGGTATCTGCGAGCCTGTTGCTGGTAAAATGCGGAACGGGCTTTGGCTACATCACGCTCTTCCTCCAAGGTGTCCAGACTGTCCTGCCGATCGAGCTCGGCCTCTCTTTCTTCGTACATGCGCACTCGAGGTGAGTCATGAATTATGTCACAGGGCAGGACTGCCTCTGCGCCGTACACCATAAAAAATGGTGTATATCCGGTACTACGATTCGGCGTGGTCTGCAGCCCCCAGAGTACGGAGTCGAGCTCCTCTACCCAGTGCGTGTCAGACTCCGTTAAGGAGCGCACTAATCTGGGTTTAATGCCACTCATTATAAGACCATTTGCTCGTTCGACCTGACCGTTGGTTTGTGGGTGATAGATTGAAGCATAATCGAGTTTGATGCCCATTTTGCTGCACTAGAGTTTTACCTCGTCGGCCGTGAAGTTCATGCCGTTATCAGTGATGATGCTATGGGGGACACCATAATGGTGTACGACCCCGGATATGAAATCTATCACCGGTCCGGATTCGGCTGTTTTAACCGGTTTAGCCTCCATTTGGTGAATTTATCCACCATGACCAATAAGTATTTTTTCTTGTGGGTTACCCCTTTAAGGGGTCCAACCATGTCGAGCCCCTAGACCGTGAAGGGCCATGTAATGGGGATTGTTCGGAGGGCGGTGGGTGGCATGTGGCTTTGATTTGCAAAGAGCTGGCAACCGGCGCAACGTTGGACCAAGTCCTGTGCATCTGCCCGGGCCGTTGGCCAATAGAATCCTGTACGGAAGGCCTTGCTTACAAGAGCCCGGGCTGCGGCGTGTTGACCGCCAAGTCCGGCATGAATTTCTGCTAAGAGGTTCCGCCTCTCCTCTTCGGAGATGCACCTTTGAAGGACTCCGGTAGCGCTTTTTTTGTACAATTCTCCCTCATGGACCCTGTAGGCCTTGGATCGCCGCACTATGCAGCGTGCCTCATTTTGGTCCTCCGGAAGTTCCTATCTAGTTAGGTAGGCCAGGAATGGTTCTGTCCACGGGGCAACAATGGCCATTATTTCGTGGGCTGATTGTGTTATTTCGGTGGTGGAGCCTCCGATTGTGTCAGAGAGTTTGGTATCAGGTATTTTGGCCGGGTCCGGACTGTTGTTACCGGTGTCCCCTTCCCATGCTACGGATGGCTTGAAGAGCCATTCCAGAAATATGTTGGGAGGTACTGCGTCGCGTTTTGCACCGATGCGGGCGAGGATATCCGCCACCTGATTGTTTTCCCGAGTCACATGGTGAAATTCGAGCCCCTCGAACCGAGCTAACATTTTTAGGACGGCATTGCGATAAGCTGCCATTTTCGGATCCTTGGCATCGAAGTCTCCATTTATTTGGGATATCCCGAGGTTCGAATCCCCGCGCACCTCTAGGCATTGAATGCCCATGGATACTGCCATCCGGAGACCATGTAGAAGGGCCTCATATTCGTCTGCGTTGTTGGAGTCCGTATACATTATCTGTAGTACGTACTGAATGGTATCTCCTGTTGGGGACGTCAAAACGACGCCATCCCCCAGACCAGCCAACATTTTGCAGCCGTCAAAGTGCATGATCCAGTTTGAATATGTGCCGTACTCTTTAGGGAGTTCGGCTTCCGTCCACTAAGCGACGAAGTCAGCCAAAACTTGCAACTTAATAGCTCGCCGTGGCTTGTAAGTTATGTCGAACGGGAGGAGCTCGATTTCCCATTTGGCAATCCGGCCCGTCGCGTCACGGTTGTTTATAATATCGTTAAGTGGTACTTCCGAGGCTACCGTTATCGAGCACTCTTGAAAGTAATGTCAAAGCTTCCCGGATGCCATAAATACCGCGTACGCTATCTTTTGATAATGCGGGTACCATGATTTGCATGGAGTAAGGACAGTGGACACATAGTAAACCGGGTTTTGAAGGGGGGATTTCTGTCCGTCCACTTCTCGCTCGATGACGAGCACTACACTTACTGCTTGATGAGTTGCCGCAATGTATAATAGCATTGGTTCGCCAATGCTTGGCACGGCCAGGACCGGGTTTGTTGCCAATATGGCTTTTATTTCGTTGAGTCCAGCCGAGGCGGCGTCCGTCCACTCGAAGTGTTCGGTGCGCCAGAGGAGGCAATAAAGGGGTAATGCCTTTTCTCCCAAGCGGGAGATAAAGAGGCTTAGAGCTGCCACGCATCCAGTCAATTTTTGTATTTGTTTGAGGTCTGTTGGGGTAGCCAACTATGACAACGCTCGGATTTTGGCCGGGTTAGCTTCAATACCTCTACTGGAGACAATGAATCCCAGGAGCTTTCCGACTGGTACGCCGAAAATGCATTTTTCCGGATTGAGCTTGATGTCATACGTTCGGAGGTTGTCGAATGTGAGCCTCAAGTCGTCTACTAGAGTTTCGACATGCTTGGTTTTAATGACCACATCATCCACGTATGCCTCCACTGTTTTGCCTATCTGATTTGCCAGACATGTCTGAATCATGCGCTGATATGTTGTGCCGACGTTTTTGAGCCCGAAGGGCATTGTGTTGAAGCAGAATGGGCTGTATGGTGTGATGAATGCCGTTGCGGCTTGGTCTGGCTCCGCCATTTTAATTTGATGGTAGCCAGAGTATGCGTCGAGGAAACACAATGAATCGTGTCTTGCGGTAGCATCGATGATTTGATCGATGCGGGGGAGGGGGAAGGGGTCCTTTGGGCAGGCCTTGTTAAGGTCATTAAAATCGACGCACAGGCGCCAGGATTTGTACTTCTTTGGTACCATCACTAGGTTTGCTAGCCATTCCGGATGTTTTATGTCTCTGATGAATCTGGCCTCCAATAGCTTGGCTAGTTCCTCTCCCATGGCTTGTCTCTTAGGCTCGGAGAAACATCGAAGAGCCTGCTTGACTGGCTTGAATCCTTTTAGGATATTTAGGCTGTGCTCAGCTAGCCTGCGTGGGATTCCTGGCATGTCTGAGGGGTGCCAAGCAAAAATGTCCTAGTTCTCGCGTAGGAACTCTCGCAGTGCAGCGTCGACATCAGGGTTTAGTTGTGCCCCGATGGAAGCTGTTTTGTAGGGTCCATTGGATGGACTTGGAATTTGACTATTTCGTCCGCCGGTTTAAAGGAGGTGGACTTGGATCTTTTATTGAGTATCACGTCGTACCTGTTCACCGTGGAGCGCAGCGCAGTTAGTTCCTCGGCCGCTAGGGCTTCGGATAGTGCCTCGAGGGCCAGTGCGGCTGTCTTATTTTCGGCGTGGAGTGCTATGTCCGGATCACTAGCAAGAGTGATGATTCCATTGGGCCCGGGCATTTTGAGCTTCATGTACCCGTAATGGGGTATGGCTGGGAAGATTGTAAACGCCTCCCGCCCTAGTAGAGCGTGGTATCCGCTGCTAAAGGGGGCCACTTGGAATGTAATTTCTTCAGACCTGTAATTATCCGGCGTGCCGAATACCACATCTAGTATGATTTTCCCGGCACAACGTGCTTCCCGACTAGGGATGATTCCTCTAAAGGTTGTGCTACTTTGCTCAATGCGGCTCCAGTCTTTTTCTGAAGAGTTTCCTCATAGACGAGGTTTAATCCGCTGCCGCCGTCCAAGAGTACCTTGGTGATTCGAAAGCCGTCCACGATTGGACTGAGGACCAATGCGGCTAGTGCTCAGGCTGTTCAGAATTTGGGTTCGTCACTGGCATTGAAGGTAATAGCCGTGTCACTCCAAGGATTTATTTCTGCTATGTGGCAGATTTCGGCCATGCTGCAGAGTGTTCGTTTGCGTCTATTATTTGACGCGAAGGTCTCAAAGACCGCTAACACCGTATTGTTGTCCGTGGGATGGTGCTCTGTGGTTTTTGGGAGGAGTAGATCCTCACCACTTTTGGCCACCTGCCGGAGTATCCAACATGCTCTAAGGCTGTGCGTTGGTATTGCATCCGCTGTACTATGAATTTTGCAGGGTCCGTTGAGCCATCCCTCCATTACGGTTCCTTGCCCCGTAGAGGGCTTTTGTTTTTTGGTAGTTAACCCAGGTGTATTGTGATAATGCACCCTTTTATTTTGGACTGGGTTTGTATTCAGGGCCAGATTATCCCAAAACTTTGTTTCGGTTTTCCAGGCGCTCTCCATCGCACAGTACTTTCGTACTATGGACACCAAGTCGGTAAAGCGTGTAATTTCGCGGCAACTTATGGCATTGAGGATTCCCCTGTCCATGCAATTATTGCAGAAGAATGAAATTGCGTCTTCCTCGTGGCAGTCCTTTATCCTGTTCATGACCAGGAGGAATCTGGCCCAGTAATGGTGTACTGTTTCTTCGGGCTCTTGCCTAATTTGGGATAGATCGCGTATGTTTGGGTGGGTGGGTGGAATTGAATCCGAATCCTTACCCAATCTGAGACTTAGGGGCCAAGGAGTTTCCGAACTTGAAAGTTTGGATTCTTGGATGTTTTCCAATAAATCTAGCCCGTTGCCTGATTCTAGGTTCAGTCCTTTAGCGACGTCCTCCCCTCCGCGGGTATCCGGCTTGGAGGGATCGGGAATCCGGACATAGCTAGTCCTTAAGATAGATGAAGGGTTGCCGCATTGTTCCTCCTCCACTGCAACATGATGGGTGACTTGGGGAGAGTTGATCTCTCTCAGATCAGGTTTAGGCCCAATCTGATTGTAGTCTGTAGCGACTCCCAGGGCAGCGATGCGATCCAAGAGCTCGTTCAGGGAAGAGAGCTCCATTGGATCTAACTGCTCGGCGAGTTCCAAGTTGACGTGAAGATTGCTTTTGATGACCCGAGAAGTCATCGTCGACGCAGCGGCCGAACATGCGGTCATAAGAAAACCACCTAGCCGGAGAGTTTGGCCGATAGCCAAAGCTCCCTCAGCAATAGTGCCGTCTTTAAAGACAGGATGAGACATCCTTCCTGGTGGTGACGGCACATCGGAACTCTCAATGAAAGCACCAATGCCGGTGTCAAAACCGGCGGATCTCGGGTAGGGGGTCCCGTACTGTGCGTCTAGGACGGATGGTAACAGGAGGCAGGGGACACGATGTTTTACCCAGGTTCGGGCCCTCTTGATGGACGTAAAACCCTACGTCCTGCTTGATTAATATTGATGATATGGGTAGTACAAGAGTAGATCTACCATGAGATCAGAGAGGCTAAACCCTAGAAGCTAGCCTATGGTATGATTGTATGTTATGGTTGTTGTCCTATGGACTAAAACCCTTCGGTTTATATAGACACCGGAGAGGGTTAGGGTTACACAAGGTCGGTTACAAAGGAGGAGATATCCATATCCGTATTGCCTAGCTTGCCTTCCACGCCAAGTAGAGTCCCATCCGGACACGAGACGAAGTCTTCAATCTTGTATCTTCATAGTCTAACAGTCTGGCCAATGGAGATAGTGCGGCTGTCCGGAGTCCCCCTAATCCAGGACTCCCTCAGATCCCTTCTCATATTTCATGGCCTCAAGCCATTTTGCGGAATCTGGGCTCATCATCGCTTCCTCATAGTTCGTAGGTTCGTCATGGTCAAGTAACATGACCTCCAGAACAGGATTACCGTACCACTCTGGTGCGGATCTTACTCTGGTTGACCTACGAGGTTCGGTAGTAACTTGATCAGAAGTTTCATGATCATCATCATTAGCTTCCTCACTTACTAGTGTAGGAATCACTGGAACTGATTTCTGTGATGAACTACTTTCCAATAAGGGAGCAGGTATAGTTACCTCATCAAGCTCTACTTCCCCCCCACTCACTTCTTTCGAGAGAAACTCCTTCTCTAGAAAGGATCCATTCTTAGCAATGAATATCTTGCCTTTGGATCTGTGATAGAAGGTGTACCCAACTGTCTCCTTTTGGTATCCTATGAAGACACATTTCTCCGATTTGGGTTCGAGCTTATCAGGTTGAAGCTTTTTCACATAAGCATCGCAGCCACAAACTTTAAGAAACGACAACTTGGGTTCCTTGCCAAACCACAGTTCATAAAGTGTTGTCTCAATGGATTTTGATGGTGCCCTATTTAACGTGAATGCAACCGTCTCTAAAGTATAACCCCAAAACGATAGCGGTAAATCAGTAAGAGACATCATAGATCGCACCATATCTAATAAAGTGCGGTTACAACATTCAGACACACCATTACACTGTGGTGTTCTAGCTGTAGGGCTGGACGAAAAGCTCGTTACTCGTGAGTTTAACGAGCACTCGGAAGCTCGACTCATTAACGCTCGTGCTCGTTAGTTAACGAGCCGAGCTGAACAACAATTTTAGCTCGTTAATATAAACAAGCTTAACGAGCTAGCTCGCGAGTATCACGAGTAGCTCATTTGGCTCATTAATTTGTAGATCACTAATTTTTAGTTTTATTACTAGATGGAAAATGATTAGTGCTTAGCCCAGCCCACAGGCCACAGCCCACCTCATTGGCTCCAGTCCAGCCACTGCCCACGTAACCATGTTTTGTTCACATCTGGCCTCGTGGAATCTGGTCAGTTGCGGCCTACTTACGAAGAGACCAGAGGAGGAGACGAGGAGACTACAGAGTACAAACTACAGAGAGATGGGGAAAGCAGCAGGGTAGCGGCTAGGTCTAGGTCTTTGACCCCGACGTTGCGACGCGGCTTTGCTTCCTGCTCTACTCCGGCGGCCGCCGGCGACGACTTTCTCCCGCCTCTGCCATCTCCATCTGCGTCCCCATGGAACGGCGCGAGCGACCATCGGCTGCGGCTAGGGCTGGACGAAAAGCTCGTTACTCGTGAGTTTAACGAGCACTCGGAAGCTCGACTCGTTAAGGCTCGTGCTCGTTAGTTAATGAGCCGAGCTGAACAACAATTTTAGCTCGTTAATATAAACAAGCTTAACGAGCTAGCTCGCGAGTATCACGAGTAGCTCATTTGGCTCGTTAATTTGCAGATCACTAATTTTTAGTTTTATTACTAGATGGAAAATGATTAGTGCTCAGCCCAGCCCACATGCCACAGCCCACCTCCTCGGCTCCAGTCCAGCTGCTGCCCACGTAACCATGTTTTGTTCACATCTGGCCTCGTGGAATCTGGTCAGTCGCGGCCTACTTACGAAGAGACTAGAGGAGGAGCCGAGGAGACTACAGAGTACAAACTACAGAGAGATGGGGAAAGCAGCAGGGCGGCTAGGTCTAGGTCTTTGACCCCGGCGTTGCGGCACGGCTCTGCTTCCTTCTCTACTCCGGCGGCCGCCGGCGACAGCTTTTTCCCGCCTCCGCCATCTCCATCCGCGTCCCCATGGAACGACGCAAGCGACCATCGGCTGCGGCCGGCACTCCAAGCATGGAGTCTAAGGTCCGAAAGAAGGTGTTGAGGAAGAGGACGTCGACCTCCGATTCAGCATCACGGGAGTCTCCTTCGACGGAAGCAAAGCCTTCTCATCCTCGGCAGCAAGTACAAGGAGAAAGGCGTCCAAGAGCAGTGGAGGCGACATCACTGACATGCTATGACGCTGATGCCGTCGGTGTTGGATCAGGACCGGTGAGATTGTTTATCTCCCACTCTTATTTTTATTTTCTATTACATTCCAGTTCATATTAGCATATACTTTGAATCTTTGATGCCCTAGTTAGTACTTGCGAATCTGCTGAAATACCAATGTATACTGTTGTTAATTGATTGTAGAAATACAAGTGCAGTTAGGTGAAATACTTTGTCACACGCACACACACACTGATACATGCACCAGATTAAGATTAGTCATGCTGAAGTACCTAGCTGAAAGTTTGTGGGGATCTTATAATTTAATTCCCTAAATTTTATACATGCTCTAAGTTCTGACTTCTATTTTAGATGGTAAAAATTACTACTTAAATGCAAAACCAGTCTAGTAAGTAAATGTCCTGACTTCTATAGTACTAGTTTAGATGGTTATTAGTATCACCTACTACTTAATGCAACAGGAAGATGTGTTTCTGTTCATTGATACAATTTTGCACAGTGCAATTATTATGTAGTGATACTTACTAATTATTTTGTATGTGTTGCTGTTCATTATTTGTATCCCTAATCAATCATTCAATTCTAATTGATAGTATTTTGTAAATATTTGGCTTGTAAAATCTGAATCATGCTATTTCATTCTCCACAGGAAGATGACGGCGATGAAGATGAATGGGTAGAGGTTCATGAATGTAACATCCCAAATTTTCAATTTGAAATGTTATACATTAGATCATCAATGCATATCATATTTTATTTTGCATTTTGGTTGATCCTAGAAATTCTACGCAACTCAATGACCCACGGAGAGAGTTGGGGATTTCGTTATTTTCATATTTGAGTTCTCTCAAATTTTGAGAATAGGATCATTTGATTTTATTTATTTTATCATCAATTATTTCTATTACAAAAATATGAGAGAGGGAATAAAATGACTTTCCCAAATTAAAGAAATATTGAGGATTTAATAAAAAAATCAAATAAGATTTTATTTCAGAGTTTTTCGGTGTTTTATTTGAATTTAGGAAAAATGTGCGTTTTTCAAAATTCCATTTGGGGCCCAAATAAATGTTCACCTTGTGCGGCTTGATTTTAGAAGCCCGTGAAAATTTATTTCGGAATTTTTGGAGTCCGTTTAGTATTTATTTTTATTTTTTCTTCCGAGCGGAATAATTAAAAAAAACGAACCGACTTCGGGCCGTACCCGAGCGGGACACCGCGCAGGGGCAGCCTTTAAATAGCGCCGCCCCGAGCCGCCCCAGCCCATCAGCCCCGCCTCGATCCGCGTGCGACGCCGGAGCCGCCGCCGCCGCCGACGGCGATCCCGCCGCCCGAGGTTTGTCGCTCCTCGTTTTCCGTGCCGAAAAAAAGAGAATTTTTTTTTCGGCGTTCGTTGTTTTTCTTTTTCTCGGATTAAATCTGCGATTTTCTGATCGCGATTTCTGATCCGATTTTCGTTTTAGTTTAACTTTTTGCTCGTTTATCGGAATCAGGCGATTCAAGCGCCTAGAGTTTCGTCTCGAAACCCTCTATCCGTTTAACCAACTTAAACAAGATTTTGCTACTGTAAAATTTGCCCTAGGTCCAGATTACTAGAACGAAGTTGTTTTCTTTCGCCGTTCGTCTTTGGTTGCTTCGTTCGATTTGATTCTTTTGCCAACCGGAGTTCTTAAGTTGAACCTTCTAGTTAGATCTCTTATTTGAGTTTTACCTGTGCATTAGATGAGTGCTTATTGTATGCTTGTTTGTTTGTCTGCGATAGAATACCCGGAGTGTGCCGCCTGTTACTTTGAATTGTTAGGTTTTGTGGATCATCAGCAAGGCAAGTAACACTTTGATCATACCTTTTCTACTACCCAGTTTTATTGCATTAGATCAAATCCTCACACATTGCATGATTAGGATCTAATTAAATTGTGGGATGGGAAGTAGTTGAGGTAGTACCTATTACCTGTTATTATCAAACCTTTGGGAGTTACTTCTACGTTTGCTTATTATGCCATGATATGCTAGTAGACGTGGATTGGGTGAGTGATATCCATGACAGATGTGAGATTGTTAATTAATGGTTTATCTAAGGTGGCAACTTAAACACACATCTGGGTGGATTGAGGCACCTGGGTATTCCAGGACTTGCCTGTTTTCTTTTGGACCGCCACCCAGGCTCAAAGGGATCATGAGACTATTCATACTAGAAACTTCCGTGTGCAGCCACAAGCTATTATGGGCTCTAGCATAGTTGACTAAGTTATGCGAACTCTTACAGTGGTAGACTAGCAGATGTAGGGGATGTAGGTGGTACGGTCTACCCGATCGTAAGGTGCTAGCGCTTCTGAAAGACTATGTCTCGGTCATCCGTCTTCTCAAACACCTTGTAGTGCGAGAAACCAAACGGAGGCGATCGAGTCTTGTGGGGAAAAGTGCGCAAACCTCTGCAGAGTGTAATAAACTAATCATGGTTAGCCGTGTCCCCGGTTATGGACATCTTGAGTATCTAGTACTTGGATTTTCATGTGAATCTCAACATGTTACTTTAATTAATATTGTTGGGTTTTAATGTTGATGCTTAATTGGGATTGAGAATGCTATCAACCATTCTCAATGTTTAACAACCACCATGATAGTAATTAAATTTTATTCCTTTGAAGTAGGGAAAAATTGGCTTTATGCAAAACTGTAACCATAGAGCTTTCCACCAGCCAAATATGCATATAGTATAGCTGTTTCATTCCATTACTCTCTATGTGTTACATTGCCAGCATATTCCATGTGCTGACCCGTTTTCGGGCTGCAACGTTAATGTTGCAGACTTTTCAGACGACGATTAAGGAGTTTTTAGGTCGTGGTTCTATACTCAGTGATGCCGTTGGAGTTGATGGACTCACTTATCTTCCAAGCCTTCCGCTGTTATAGTTATTAGATGGCCTTAAGCCATATTTATTGTAATAAGTTCTCTTTTGAGACACTCAATGTAATAAGTGTGTGATTGCTACTCTGTTATAAATCCTCCGAGTACTGTGTGGTGTGTCAGCATTACTGATCCAGGGATGACATCGGAGCACAGAGATCAGACTGTTTGAGGTCTGGTCGCTACAGAGATGGTATCAGAGCACGCTGACTGAGGCAGAGGCATATGATATGGATGATGATATGTCAGAGCCTTCTCTTGGATCAGGAGACAATCAAAATGACATAGTAGTTGATGTTAATGGCAAAGAGAGGGCAAAGAAAGGAGGGAAAAGGAAAAAGGCAGGAGTGGATGGTACTAAGGTGAAGGAGAAGAAAACGAGACTTAAACGTGCAGAATGTTGGCAGCATTTCAAGGAGGTCAAGGCTGTAAGCAAGAGGACGCCAGGGGCGGTTGTCACGAAGGTAAAGTGTTTGCATTGTGCTAAATTGTTTGCTTATACTCCTGGGGGGGGGGGTCAACTACTAGCCTCAATAGGCATAAAGATGTTTGTTCAGTCTATCTAAACAAGAAGGGAAGACAGCTAAATCAAGGTACAATCAACTTCGATCCTGAAAGCCAGGTGCATCTCTCATAGTAAACCATGAATACAATCATGCAGAAGCCGTTAAGATCATAGCAAAGATGATAATTGTGCATGATTATCCTTTTAGGATGGTAGAGCATGCTTGGTTCAATATCCTCATGAAGTATATGAATGCATCCTACAAGTTCATTGGTCGGTAGAAAATTAGAGCTGAATGCATGAAGGTGTATCTTTCCGAGAAAGAATATCCTTAAAAAGCAACTAAAGTCTGTTGAAAGCATTAGTTTGACATGTGATCTATGGACTTCAAACCAAACTCTCTCATACCTAGCTGTGGTCGCTCACTACATAGATGATGATTGGATCATGCAATGTCGTGTTTTAAACTTCATAGAGCTAGATCCACCTCACTCGAGTAGTGTCATAGCTCAAGCAGTTTTTGAGTGTTGCCAAGAATGGAAAATAGAAGATAAGATCATGACAATCACTATGGATAATGCTTCCTCAAATGATAATGCTGCTAAGAGGTTGATGGACAAGATCATTGCTAGGAAATCGGCTAAATTTATTCCTAAGTACTTCCATGTTCGCTGTTGTGCACACATTGTCAATTTATAGTGAATGATGGCATTACTCTATTGCAAACTTTGATCAATAAGCTTAGGGATACTGTCAAGTATTTGAAAAAAAATCTCCAACATGCATGTACAAATTGTTGATGGTTTGCACGTCTCTGAATATGGAAATTGGGAGAGGTTTATGCCTGGATGTTGCTACTAGATGGAATTCTACATGCAGAACGATAGAGGCTTGGACTATGTATAGGGCTGCTTTCAAAGAGTATGCAGAGGTAGATGCTACCTACAAATGACACCCTGGAGATGAAGACTGGGCATTATATGAGAAGATCCAACCCATCTTGAAATCGTTTGCTGAGGTAACAACTTTATTATCATGATCTAACTATCCTACTGCCAACATTTTTTATCCATATATCATGAATGTTAAGATTGCTATCGTGAGCATGCCATGGGTTCGAATGCAAACTTGAAAAAGATGGGAGAAGCAATGCTTGATAAGTTTGATAAATATTGGGATAGCAATGGTGAAGGTGAGGGAAATGAAAACAATGGGAAAAAAAGGAAAAGAACAATGTCATGGTCATTGCCACCATTCTTGATCCTAGGTTTAAGATGAAACTTGTTGATTCCTGTTTTAAGAAAATGTATGGTAAAGAGAAGGGAAGTAGTGAGGCCGAGGAAATCAAATCTGAATTCTTTGATCTCTATGCAACTTATGAGATGGAAAATCGCAATAATGAGGCTGGCAACAATAATGAACAGAGTTCAGTATCTAGTAGGCAAACAAGTACATCTATGTCTTCATTGTCAAGTGGGTTTCAGTCCTTCCTAGAGGAGACAAATTCAGAGCCATCTAAATCTGAATTGACTAGTTACCTTGAAGACAAAACCCATCCAATTCTGGATCCAAATTTCAGAGTAGTTGAATGGTGGAGGTTGAATGCTCATAGATATCCTATCATGGCAAAGATGGCAAAGAAGTTCTTGACTATACCAGCAACTAGTGTCTCATCGGAGTCAACATTCTCTACGAGCGGCAGAATTCTTGATGACTATCGTAGCTCTCTCAGCCCAAACATGGTTGAGGCACTTGTGTGTGCTTCTAGCTACATTAAAGGATCAAAAGAACACTGGCTTAAGACTACAATTACAGTGGTAATATTTCTTGTTCTCTACTGTGTATTATCTTCTTGTAACCTTAGACTCTTGCTAAATGTTAACTCAAATTGCATATTTGCACTTACCTTTGTAGGAAGATGGCAATGATGACGATGTCGAGTTCATTCCATTTCCTGAAGATACGACAGAAAGCAACTAGTAGGCCTCCCATATTCTTATTGAGTGTGATTGTATTGCTGTAGCATTGTACTATTGTTTATTTGCTTGCAGCATAACTAGTGAATTTTCTCTATGTCTATGTAGGAAGATGAAATTGATGAACTGAGGGGCAACTTATGTGAGGAGAAGGAACTACTTTGCACTTGCTCAGCTAGAAGCTATCATTTTATTTCGGTCATTGTTAGTTATGTAAAACCTTATGTTGATGAAGTGTCGTGCTGAAGTGGCGAAGTAGTTAATATAGTATGTACTACTAGTCTGCTGATTGAACTTGATCCAATGTTGAGCGCCTAAGCCATGTTCAACTTTGTCTTTTGAAATCCTGGACTTGTCTTTGTTAATGGCTAAGTATGAACCATAATGGTGGTCTGACTTATGATTGTGTCACTCTATGTTGCTGTTCAAATGTTATTTAATTGTGTCATTGTGTGTTGCTGGCTTGCTGCTAGCTAATGGTTGCCGCATTATGTGCTACTATTTGGAAAGAATAAATTTGGCAAAGGTTGATGGCTGATGCATGATTACTTTGCTAGCTTCTGTCTTGTTTACAAATGTAACGAGCACTAGTGAGCGCTCACGAGCTTAACGAGTATTTAACGAACCGAGCCGATCACGAGTTTGAGGTTGTTAAAGTTAACGAGCTTAACGATCACGAGCTTAACGATCGCGAGCTTAACGATCACGAGCTTAACGAGTCGAGTAGCTCGTTAGTCCAGCCCTAGCTGCGGCCGGCACTCCAAGCATGGAGTCTAAGGTCCGAAAGAAGGTGTTGAGGAAGAGGACGTCGGCCTCCGATTCAGCATCACGGGAGTCTCCTTCGACGGCTGCAAAGCCTTCTCATCCTCGGCAGCAAGTGCAAGGAGAAAGGTGTCCAAGAGCAGTGGAGGCGACGTCACTGACATGCTCTGACGCTGATGCCGTCGGTGTTGGATCAGGATCGGTGAGATTGTTTATCTCCCACTCTTATTTTTATTTTCTATTACATTCCAGTTCATATTAGCATATACTTTGAATCTTTGATGCCCTAGTTAGTACTTGCGAACCTGCTGAAATACCAATGTGTACTGTTGTTAATTGACTGTAGAAATACAAGTGCAGTTAGGTGAAATACTCTGTCACACACACACACTGATACATGCACCAGATTAAGATTAGTCATGCTGAAGTACCTAGCTGAATGTTTGTGGGAATCTTATAATTTCATTCCCTAAATTTTATACATGCTCTAAGTTCTGACTTCTATTTTAGATGGTAAAAATTACTACTTAAATGCAAAACCAGTCTAGTAAGTAAATGTCTTGACTTCTACAGTACTAGTTTAGATGGTTATTAGTATCACCTACTACTTAATGCAACAGGAAGATGTGTTTCTGTTCATTGATACAATTTTGCATAGTGCAATTATTATGTAGTGATACTTACTAATTATTTTGTATGTGTTGCTGTTCATTATTTGTATCCCTAATCAATCAATCAATTCTAATTGATAGTATTTTGTAAATATTTGGCTTGTAAAATTTGAATCATGCTATTTCAATCTCCACAAGAAGATGACGGCGATGAAGATGAATGGGTAGAGGTTCATGAAGGGTATGAGGAGGTTGACGAGGCAGAGGCATATGATATGGATGATGATATGTCAGAGCCTTCTCTTGGATCAGGAGACAATCGAAATGACATAGTAGTTGAGGTTAATGGCAAAGAGAGGGCAAAGAAAGGAGGGAAAAGGAAAAAGGCAGGAGTGGATGGTACTAAGGTGAAGGTGAAGAAAACGAGACTTAAACGTGCAGAATGTTGGCAGCATTTCAAGGAGGTCAAGGCTCTAAGTAAGAGGACGCTAGGGGCGGTTGTCACGAAGGCAAAGTGTTTGCATTGTGCTAAATTGTTTGCTTATACTCCTGAGGGGGTTATCTACTAGCCTCAATAGGCATAAAGATGTTTGTTCAGTCTATCTAAACAAGAAGGGAAGACAGCTAAATCAAGGTACAATCAACTTCGATCCTGAAAAGCCAGGTGCATCTCTCATAGTAAACCATGAATACAATCATGCAGAAGCCGTTAAGATCATAGCAAAGATGATAATTGTGCATGATTGTCCTTTTAGGGTGGTAGAGCATGCTTGGTTCAATATCCTCATGAAGTATATGAATGCATCCTACAAGTTCATTGGTCGGAAGAAAATTAGAGCTGAATGCATGAAGGTGTATCTTTCCGAGAAAGATATCCTTAAAAAGCAACTAAAGTCTATTGAAAGCATTAGTTTGACATGTGATCTATGGACTTCAAACCAAACTCTCTCATACCTAGCTGTGGTCGCTCACTACATAGATGATGATTGGATCATGCAATGTCGTGTTTTAAACTTCATAGAGCTAGATCCACCTCACTCGAGTAGTGTCATAGCTCAAGCAGTTTTTGAGTGTTGCCAAGAATGGAAAATAGAAGATAAGATCATGACAATCACTATGGATAATGCTTCCTCAAATGATAATGCTGCTAAGAGGTTGATGGACAAGATCATTGCTAGGAAATCGGCTAAATTTATTCCTAAGTACTTCCATGTTCGCTGTTGTGCACACATTGTCAATTTATAGTGAATGATGGCATTACTCTATTGCAAACTTTGATCAATAAGCTTAGGGATACTGTCAAGTATTTGAAAAAAAATCTCCAACATGCATGTACAAATTGTTGATGGTTTGCACGTCTCTGAATATGGAAATTGGGAGAGGTTTATGCCTGGATGTTGCTACTAGATGGAATTCTACATGCAGAACGATAGAGGCTTGGACTATGTATAGGGCTGCTTTCAAAGAGTATGCAGAGGTAGATGCTACCTACAAATGACACCCTGGAGATGAAGACTGGGCATTATATGAGAAGATCCAACCCATCTTGAAATCGTTTGCTGAGGTAACAACTTTATTATCATGATCTAACTATCCTACTGCCAACATTTTTTATCCATATATCATGAATGTTAAGATTGCTATCGTGGAGCATGCCATGGGTTCGAATGCAAACTTGAAAAAGATGGGAGAAGCAATGCTTGATAAGTTTGATAAATATTGGGATAGCAATGGTGAAGGTGAGGGAAATGAAAACAATGGGAAAAAAAGGAAAAGAACAATGTCATGGTCATTGCCACCATTCTTGATCCTAGGTTTAAGATGAAACTTGTTGATTCCTGTTTTAAGAAAATGTATGGTAAAGAGAAGGGAAGTAGTGAGGCCGAGGAAATCAAATCTGAATTCTTTGATCTCTATGCAACTTATGAGATGGAAAATCGCAATAATGAGGCTGGCAACAATAATGAACAGAGTTCAGTATCTAGTAGGCAAACAAGTACATCTATGTCTTCATTGTCAAGTGGGTTTCAGTCCTTCCTAGAGGAGACAAATTCAGAGCCATCTAAATCTGAATTGACTAGTTACCTTGAAGACAAAACCCATCCAATTCTGGATCCAAATTTCAGAGTAGTTGAATGGTGGAGGTTGAATGCTCATAGATATCCTATCATGGCAAAGATGGCAAAGAAGTTCTTGACTATACCAGCAACTAGTGTCTCATCAGAGTCAACATTCTCTACGAGCGACAGAATTCTCAATGACTATCGTAGCTCTCTCAGCCCAAACATGGTTGAGGCACTTGTGTGTGCTTCTAGCTACATTAAAGGATCAAAAGAACACCGGCTTAAGACTACAATTACAGTGGTAATATTTCTTGTTCTCTAGTGTGTATTATCTTCTTGTAATCTTAGACTCTTGCTAAATGTTAACTCAAATTGCATATTTGCACTTACCTTTGTAGGAAGATGGCAATGATGACGATGTTGAGTTCATTCCATTTCCTGAAGATACGACAGAAAGCAACTAGTAGGCCTCCCATATTCTTATTGAGTGTGATTGTATTGCTGTAGCATTGTACTATTGTTTATTTGCTTGCATCATAACTAGTGAATTTTCTCTATGTCTATGTAGGAAGATGAAATTGATGAACTGATGAGCAACTTATGTGAGGAGCAGGAACTACTTTGCACTTGCTCAGCTAGAAGCTATCATTTTATTTAGGTCATTGTTAGTTATGTAAAACCTTATGTTGATGAAGTGTTGTGCTGAAGTGGCGAAGTAGTTAATATAGTATGTACTACTAGTCTGCTGATCGAACTTGATCCAATGTTGAGCGCCTAAGCCATGTTCAGCTTTATCTTTTGAAATCCCAGACTTGTCTTTGTCAATGGCCCTATGTATGAACCATAATGGTGGTCTGACTTATGATTGTGTCACTCTATGTTGCTGTTCAAATGTTATTTAATTGTGTCATTGTGTGTTGCTGGCTTGCTGCTAGCTAATGGTTGCCGCATTATGTGCTACTATTTGGAAAGAATAAATTTGGCAAAGGTTGATGGCTGATGCATGATTACTTTGCTAGCTTCTGTCTTGTTTACAAATGTAACGAGCACTCGTGAGCGCTCACGAGCTTAACGAGTATTTAACGAACCGAGCCGATCATGAGTTTGAGCTCGTTAAAGTTAATGAGCTTAAAGATCACGAGCTTAACGAGTCAAGTAGCTCGTTAGTCCAGCCCTATCTAGGTGGCGTGAGCTGCGAAACTATTCCGCATTGTTTCAAATGAAGACCAAACTCATAACTCAAATATTCACCTCCACGATCAGATCGTGGAAACTTAATTTTCTTGTTACGATGGTTTTCCACTTCACTCTGAAATTCTTTGAACTTTTCAAATGTTTCAGACTTATGTTTCATCAAGTAGATATACCCATATCTGCTCAAATCATTTGTGAAGGTAAGAAAATAACGATACCCGCCGCGAGCATCAACACTCATCGGGCCGCATACATCAGTATGTATTATTTCCAACAAGTCTGTTTCTCGCTCCATTGTTCCGGAGAACGGAGTCTTAGTCATCTTGCCCATGAGGGATGGTTCGCAAGCATCAAGTGATTCATAATCAAGTGATTCCAAAGGCCCATCAGCATGGAGTTTCTTCATGCGCTTTACACCAATATGACCTAAACGGCAGTGCCACAAATAAGTTGCACTATCATTATTAAACTTATATCTTCTGGCTTCAATACTATGAACATGTGTATCACTACTATCAAGATTTAGTAATAATAGACCACTATCAAAAGTGCATGACCATAAAAGATATTACTCAGATAAATAGAACAACCATTATTCTCTGATTTAAATGAATAACCGTCTTGCATCAAACAAGATCCAGATATAATGTTCATCCTCAACGCTGGCACCAAATAACGATTATTTAGGTCTAAAACTAATCCCGAAGGTAGATGTAGAGGTAGCGTGCCGACGACGATCACATCGACTTTGGAACCATTTCCCACGCGCATCGTCACCTCGTCCTTAGCAAATCTTTGCTTAATCCGTAGCCCTAGTTTCGAGTTGCAAATATTAGCAACAGAACCAGTATCAAATACCCAGGTGCTACTGCGAGCATTAGTAAGGTACACATCAATAACATGTATATCAAATATACCTTTCACTTTGCCATCCTTCTTCTTCGCCAAATACTTGGGGCAGTTCTGCTTCTAGTGACCAATCCCTGCTACCTCTTGAGCACTACGTTAGCTTTCCCTTGAAGAGGAAAGGCTGATGCCGCAAAGTAGCGTAAGTATTTCCCTCAGTTTTTTGAGAACCAAGGTATCAATCTAGTAGGAGACTACACGCAAGTCCCTCGCACCTACACAAACAAATAAGAACCTCGCAACCAACGCGATAAAGGGGTTGTCAATTCCTTCACGGTCACTTACGAGAGTGAGCTCTGATAGAGATAATAATAAGATAAATATTTTTGGTATTTTTATGATATAGATTGAAAGTAAAGATTGCAAAATAAACAGTAATAGAAATAGCTTGTTGACGGGAGATTAATATAAAGGAGAATAGACCCTAGGCCATAGGTTTCACTAGTGGCTTCTCTCAAGATAGCATAAGTATTACGGTGAGTGAACAAATTACTGTTGAGCAATTGATAGAAAAGTGCATAATTATGAGAATATCTAGGCATGATCATGTTTATAGGCATCACGTCCGCGACAAGTAGACCGAAACGATTCTGCATCTACTACTATTACTCCACACATCGACCGCTATCTAGCATGCATCTAGAGTATTAAGTTCATAAGAACAGAGTAATGCATTAGGCAAGATGACATGATGTAGAGGGATAAACTCAAGCAATATGATATAAACCCCATCTTTTTATCCTCGATGGCAACAATACAATACGTGCCTTGCTGCCCCTGCTGTCACTAGGAAAGGACACCGCAAGATTGAACCCAAAGCTAAGCACTTCTCCCATTGCAAGAAAGATCAATCTAGTAGGCCAAACCAAACTGATAATTCGAAGAGACTTGCAAAGATAACCAATCATACATAAAAGATTTCAGAGAAGAATCAAATATTTTTCATAGATAAACTTGATCATAAACCCACAATTCATTGGATCTCGACAAACACACCACAAAAAGAGTTACATCAAATAGATCTCCAAGAAGATCGAGGAGAACATTGTATTGAGATCCAAATAGAGAGAAGAAGCCATCTAGTTAATAACTATGGACCCGAAGGTCTGAGGTAAACTACTCACACATCATCGGAGGGGCCATGGAGTTGATGTAGAGGCCCTCCGTGATCGATTCCCCCTCCGGCGGAGCTCCGGAAAAGGCCCCAAGATGGGATCTCTTGGGTACAGAAGGTTGCAGCGGTGGAAATAGGGTTTCTTCATGCTCCTGGATGTTTTCGGGGTATATGAATATATATAGGAGGAAGAAGTAGGTCGGTGGAGCCACGAGGGGCCCACGAGGGGAGGGCGTTCCCAAGGGGGTAGGCGCGCCCCCTGCCTCGTGGCCTCCTCGTTGGTTGCTTGACGTCCACTCCAAGTCCCCTGGATCACGTTTGTTCCAAAAATAACTCTCCCGAAGGTTTTATTCTGTTTGGATTCTGTTTGATATTCCTTTTATGTGAAACACTGAAATAGGCAAAAAAACAGCAATTTGCACCGGGCCGTTAGTAGGTTAGTCCCAAAAATAATATAAAAGTGTATAAATAAGCCCATTAATATCCAAAACAGATAATATAATAGCATGGAACGATAAAAAACTATAGATACGTTGGAGACGTATCAAGCATCCCCAAGCTTAATTCCTGCTCGTCCTCGAGTAGGTAAATGATAAAAACAGAATTTTTGATGTGGAATGCTACCTAGCATAATTCTCAATGTAATTTTCTTTATTGTGGCATGAATGTTCAGATCCGAGAGATTCAAGACAAAAGTTTAATATTGACATAAAAATAATAATACTTCAAGCATACTAACTAAGCAATCATGTCTTCTCAAAATCACATGGAAAAAGAAAGTTCGTCCCTACAAAATCATATAGTTTGGTCATGCTTCATTTTCGTGACACAAGAATGCTCTCATCTTGCACAATCCCTATGACAAGCCAAGCAATTGTTTCATACTTTAGTAATCTCAAACTTTTTTCAACTTTCACACAATACATGAGCGTGAGCCATGGATATAGCACTATGGGTGGAATAGAATAATGATAGGGGGTTATGTGGAGAAGAAAAAAAGGAGAAAGTCTCATGTCGATGAGGCTAATCAAGGGGCTATGGAGATGCCCATCAATTGATGTCAATGCAAGGAGTAGGGATTGCCATGCAATGAATGCACTAGAGCTATAAATGGATGAAATCTCAACAAAAGAAACTAAGTGGGTGTGCATCCAACTTGCTTGCTCACGAAGACCTAGGGCATTTGAGGAAGCCCATTGTTGGAATATACAAGCCAAGTTCTATGAAAAATTCCCACTAGTATATGAAAGTGGGAAAACAAGAGACTCTTTATCATAAAGATCATGGTGCTACTTTGAAGCACACGTGTGGAAAAAAGGATAGTAGCATTGCCCCTTTTTATTTGTTTTTTTGGGCCTTTCATTTTTTGGCCTTTCTTTTTTTATTTGGGACAATTCTCTATTAATGATGATCATCACACTTCTATCTATTTACAACTCAATGATTAGAACTTGATACTAGAACAAAATATGACTCTATATGAATGCCTCCGGCGGTGTACCGGGAAGGGCAATGAATCAAGAGTGACATGTATGATAAATTATGTATGGTGGCTTTGCCACAAATACGATGTCAACTACATGATCATGCAAAGCAATATGACAATGATGAAGCATGTCATAAATGAAACGGTGGAAAGTTGCATGGCAATATATCTCGGGATGGCTATGGAAATGCCATAATAGGTAGGTATGGTGGCTGTTTTAAGGAAGATATAAGGAGGTTTATGTGTGATAGTGTATCATATCACGGGGTTTGGACGCACCGGCAAAGTTTGCACCAACTCTCAAGGTGAGAAAGGGCAATGCACGGCACCGAAGAGGCTAGCAATGATGGAAGGGTGAGAGTGCATATAATCCATGGACTCAACATTAGTCGTAAAGAACTCACATAATTATTGCAAAAATCTACAAGTCATCAAAAACCAAGCACTACGCGCATGCTCCTAGGGGGATTGATTGGTAGGAAAAGACCATCGCTCGTCCCCGACCGCCACTCATAAGGAAGACAGTCTAAGAACACCTCATGTTTCAAATTTGTTACACAACGGTTACCATACGTGCATGCTACGGGACTTGTAAACTTCAACACAAGTATTTCTCAAATTCACAACTACTCAACTAGCACACTCTAATATCACCACCTTTATATCTCAAAACAATTATCAAGTATCAAACTTCTCATAGTATTCAATGCACTTTCTATGATAGTTTTTATTATACCCATCTTGGATGCCTATCATATTAGGACTAGTTTCATAACCAAAGAAAATTACCATGCTGTTCTAAAGTACTCTCAAAATAATATAAGTGAAGCATGAGAGATCAATAATTTCTATAAAATAAAACCATCACCGTGCTCTAAAAGATATAAGTGAAGCACTAGAGCAAAATAATCTAGCTCAAAAGATATAAGTGAAGCACACAGAGTATTCTAATAAATTTCAATTCATGTGTGTCTCTCCCAAAAGGTGTGTACAGAAAGGATGATTGTGGTAAACTAAAAAGCAAAGACTCAAATCATACAATACGCTCCAAGCAAAACACATATCATGTGGTGAATAAAAATATAGCCTCAAGTAAAGTTACTGATAGAAGAAGACGAAAGAGGGGATGCCTTCCGGGGCATCCCCAAGCTTAGGCTTTTGGTTGTCCTTGAATTTTACCTTGGGGTGCCATTGGCATCCCCAAGCTTAGGCTCTTGCCACTCCTTGTTCCATAACCCATCAAATCTTTACCCAAAACTTGAAAACTTCAGAACACAAAACTTAAACAGAAAATCTCATGAGCTCCGTTAGTAAAATAAAACAAACCACCATCATAAGGTACTATAATGAACTCATTCTTTATTTATATTGGTGTTAAACCTACTGTATTCCAACTTCTCTATAGTTCATAACCTCCGATACTAGCCATAGATTCATCAAAATAAGCAAACAACACATTAAAAAATAGAATCTGTCAAAAACAGAAAAGTCTGTAGTAATCTGTAGGTTTCGAATACTTATGTAACCCCCAAAATTCTAAAATAAATTGCTGGACATGACGAATTTATCTATTAATCATCTTCAAAAATAATCAACTTAATCGCACTCTCCAGTAAAAAATGGCAGCAAATCTCGTGAGCGCTAAAGTTTCTATTTTTTCAGCAAGATCGCAAAGACTTTCCACAAGTCTTCCCAAAGGTTCTACTTGGCACAAACACTAATTAAAAGCACAAAAACACATCTAAACAGAGGCTAGATGAATTATTTATTACTAAACAGAACCAAAAATCAAGGAACAAAAATAAAATTGGGTTGCCTCCCAACAAGCGCTATCGTTTAACGCCCCTAGCTAGGCATAAAAGCAAGAATAGATCTAGGTATTATCATCTTTGGTATGCAATCCATAAGTGGCTCTCATAATAGATTCATAAGGTAATTTAATTTTCTTTCCAGGAAAGTGTTCCATGCCTTTCCTTAACGGAAATTGGAATCTAATATTCCTTTCCTTCATATCAATAATTGCACCAATCGTTCTAAGGAAAGGCCTACCAAGAATAATAGGACATGTAGGATTGCAATCAATATCAAGAGCAATGAAATCTACAGGCACATAATTCCTATTTGCAACAATAAGAACATCATTAATCCTTCCCATAGGCTTCTTAATAGTGGAATCCGCAATGTGAAAATTTAAAGAACAATCGTCAAATTCAATGAAACCTAACACATCACACAAAGTTTTTGGAATCATGGAAACGCTAGCACCCAAATCACATAAAGCATAGCATTCATGATCTTTAATTTTAATTTTAATAGTGGGTTCCCACTCATAAATTTTTCTAGGGATAGAAACTTCCAATTCAAGCTTTTCTTCATAAGATTGCATTAAAGCATCAACGATATGTTTAGTAAAAGCTTTATTTTGATTATAAGCATGCGGAGAATTTAACATGGATTGCAAAAAGGAAATACAATCTATTAAAGATCAATTATCATAATTAAATTCCTTGAAATCCGAAATAGTGGGTTCATTGCTATGTAAAGTTTTGACCTCACCAATCCCACTTTTACCAATTTTTGCATCAAGATCTAAAAACTCCGAATCATTGGGACGCCTTCTAACTAAAGTTGACTCATCTCCAGTCCCATAATTATCAAGATTCATATTGGAAAACAAAGATTTAATAGGGGACACATCAATCACTTTTAGATCTTCATCCTTATTATCATCAAAACTAGAAGAACACGCTTTTCACAAAGCAATCTTTTTTAGCACGCATCCAAGCGGTTCTTTCTTTGCACTCATCAATGGAAATTCTCATAGCTTTGAGAGACTCATTGATATCATGCTTAGGTGGAATAGATCTAAGTCTCAAAGAATCAACATCAAGAGAAATTCTATCCACGTTCCTAGCCAACTCATCAATCTTAGAGAATATTTCTTCAATCAAGGTATTGAAACTCTTTTGCAAACTAATAAATTCTTTAATATTAGATTCAAAATCAAAGGGCATCTTATTATAATTTCCGTAAGAATTGTTGTCGGAATTACCATAATTATTAGAGGAATTACTAGGAAACGGCCTAGGATTAAAATTACCTCTATACGCGTTATTACCAAAATTGTTCCTACCAACAAAATTCACATCCATAGATTCATTATTATTCTCAATCAATGTAGACAAAGGCATATCATTAGGATCAGAAGAAACACTCTTATTAGTAAACAATTTCATAAGTTCATCCATCTTTCCACTCAAAACATTGATTTCTTCTATAGCATGCACCTTTTTACTAGTAGATCTTTCAGTGTGCCATTAAGAATAATTAACCATAATATTATCTAGGAGTTTAGTAGCTTCTCGTAAGGTTATTTACATAAAAGTTCCTCGCGCGGCCGAATATAAAAGATTTCTAGAAGCAAAATTCAATCTGGCATAAATTTTTTGTATAATCATCCAAAGATTCAAACCATGTGTAGGGCAATTACGTATCATTAATGTCATCCTCTCCCAAGCTTGTGCAACATGTTCATGATCAAGTTGCTTAAAATTCATAATATCGTTTCTAAGAGAGATGATCTTAGAGGGAGGAAAATACTTAGAGATAAAAGCATCTTTGCACTTATTCCATGAATCGATACTATTTTTAGGCAAAGACGAAAACCAAGTTTTAGCACAATCTCTAAGAAAAAATGAGAATAGCTTCAATTTAACAATACCATTATCCACATCTTTATTATATCACACAAATCAATAAAGTTGTTTAGATGGGTAGCGGCATGTTCACTAGGAAGGCCGGAAAACAGATCTTTCATGACAAGATTCAGCAAAGCGGCATTAATTTCACAAGATTCAGCATCGGTAAGAGGAGCAATCGGGGTGCTAATAAAATCATTATTGTTGGTATTGGAAAAATCGCACAATTTAGTATTATCTTGAGCCATCGTGAGAAACAATCCAACACACAAGCACACAAGAAGCAAGCGAAAAGAGGCGAATGGAAGAGAGAAGAGGAACAGAAAAAGAGGGCGAATAAAACGGCAAGGGTGAAGTGGGGGAGAGGAAAACGAGAGGCAAATGGCAAATAATGTAATGTGAGGGATAAGAGTTTGTGATGGGTACTTGGTATGTCTTGACTTGTGCGTAGATCTCCCCGGCAATGGCGCCAGAAATCCTTCTTGCTACCTCTTGAGGACTGCGTTGTTTTTCCCTTGAAGAGGAAAGGGTGATGCAGCAAAGTAGCGTAAGTATTTCCCTCAGTTTTTGAGAACCAAGGTATCAATCCAGTAGGAGACTACATGCAAGTCCCTCGCACCTACACAATCAAACAAGAACCTCGCAACCAACGCGATAAAAAGGGTTGTCAATCCCTTCACGGCCACTTACGAGAGTGAGATCAGATAGAGATAATAATAATAAGATAAATATTTTTGGTATTTTTATGATATAGGTTGAAAGTAAAGATTGCAAAATAAATGGTAATAGAAATAGTTTGTTGACGGGAGATTAATATAAATGAGAATAGACCTTGGGCCATAGGTTTCACTAGTGGCTTCTCTCAAGATAGCATAAGTATTACGGTGGGTGAACAAATTACTGTTGAGAAATTGATAGAAAAGTGCATAATTATGAGAATATCTAGGGATGATCATGTTTATAGGCATCACGTCCTCAATAACTAGACCGAAATGATTCTGCATCTACTACTATTACTCCACACATCGACCGCTATCCAGCATGCATCTAGAGTATTAAGTTCATAAGAACAGAGTAATGCATTAGGCAAGATGACATGATGTAGAGGGATAAACTCAAGCAATATGATATAAACCCCATCTTTTTATCCTCGATGGCAACAATACAATACGTGCCTTGTTGCCCCTGCTGTAACTGGGAAAGGACACCGTAAGATTGAACCCAAAGCTAAGCACTTCTCCCATTGCAAGAAAGATCAATCTAGTACGCCAAACCAAACTGATAATTCAAAGAGACTTGCAAAGATAACCAATCATACATAAAAGATTTCAGAGAAGAATCAAATATTGTTCATAGATAAACTTGATCATGATAAATTAAAGTTCAATTAATCATATTACTTAAGAACTCCCACTTAGATAAACATCCCTCTATTCATCTAAATGATCACATGATCCATATCAACTAAACCATGTCCGATCATCACGTGAGATGGAGTAGTTTTCAATGGTGAACATCACTATGTTGATCATATCTACTATATGATTCACGTTCGACCTTTCGGTCTCAGTGTTCCGAGGCCATATCTGCATATGCTAGGCTTGTCAAGTTTAACCCGAGTATTCTGCGTGTGCAAAACTGGCTTGCACCCATTGTATGTGAATGTAGAGCTTATCACACCCGATCATCATGTGATGTCTCGGCACGATGAACTGTAGCAACGGTGCATACTCAGGGAGAACACTTATACCTTGAAGTTTAGTGAGAGATCATCTTATAATGCTACCGTCGAACTAAGCAAAATAAGATGTATAATGGATAAACATCACTTGCAATCAATATAAGTGATATGATATGGCCATCAGCATCTTGTGCCTTTGATCTCCATCTCCAAAGCAACGTTATGATCACCATTGTCACCGACTTGACACCTTGATCTCCATCGAAGCATCGTTGTCGTCTTGCCAACTATTGCTTCTATGACTATACATGGTGATTGCATTTCATAAAATAAAGCGAAAACCATATGGCTCCTACCAGTTGCCGATAACTCTGTTACAAAACATTATCATCTCATACAATAAAATTGAGCATCATGTCTTGACCATAGCACATCAACATGCCCTACAAAAACAAGTTAGACATCCTCCACTTTGTTGTTGCAAGTTTTATGTGGCTGCTACAGGCTTAGCAAGAACCTTTCTTACCTACGCATCAAAAACCACAACGCGGTATAGTGATTGCCTTTTAATCTTCAGAAAGAACCCTGTTCATTGAATCTGATTCAACTGAAGTTGGAGAAACTGACACCCACTAGCCACCTGTGTGAAGCACGTCGGTAGAACCAATCTCGCGTAAGCGTGCGTGTAATGTCGGTCTGAGCCGCTTCATCCAACAATACCGCTGAATCAAGAATCAACTAATGACGGCAGGCAATATGTATATACCCACACCCACAACTCCTTTGTGTTCTACTCATGCTTATAACATCTACGCATAGACCTAGCTCGGATGCCACTGTTGGGGAACGTAGTAATTTCAAAGAATTTCCTACGCACATGCAAGATCCATCTAGGTGATGCATAGAAACAAGAGGGGAGAGTGTTGTCCACGTACCCTCGTAGACCGTAAGCGAAAGCGTTATGACAATGCGGTTGATGTAGTCGTATGTCTTCACAATCCGACCGATCCTAGCACCGAAGGTACGACACCTCTATGAACTGCACACGTTCAGCTCAGTGACTTCCCACGAACTCAAGATCCAGCTGAGGTCAAGGGAGAGTTTCGTCAGCATGACGGCGTGATGATAGTGATGATGAAGTTACCGACGCAGGGCTTTGCCTAAGCTCTACAACGATATGACCGAGGTGGAAATCTATGGAGGGGGGCACCGCACACGGCTAAACAATCAACTTGTCTATCCTGGGGTGCCCCCTCCCCACGTATATAAAGGAGGGAGGGGTGAGGGAGTCCTGGACTAAGGGGTCCTCGGGCGTCCGTCCTGTTAGCCATGGGCCGGACTGATGGGATGGGAAGATGCGAAGACTGAAGACTATACCCATGTCCGGACGGGACTCTCCTTGGTGTGGATGGCAAGCTTGGCGACCGGATATGTAGATTCCTTTCTTTGTAACCGACCTTGTGTAACCCTAGATCCTCCCAGTGTCTATATAAACTGGAGGACTTAGTCCGGAGGCAGATTCATTATCATAGCCATACAAGCTAGACCTCTAGGGTTTAGCCATTACGATCTCGAGGTAGATCAACTCTTGTAATACTCGTATCCATCAATATCAATCAAGCAGGATATAGGGTATTACCTCCATAGAGAGGGCCCGACCTGGGTAAACATCGTGTCCCTTATCTCCTGTTACCATCGACCTTAGACGCACAGTTCGGGACCCCCTACCCGAGATCCACCGGTTTTGACACTGACATTGGTGCTTTCATTGAGAGTTCCACTGCGCTATCGTCCAAAGGTTTGATGGCCCCTTCAATCGTTAATAATGACGCTGTCCAAGGAGAAACCTTCTTCCCCGGACAAATCTTTGTGTTCGGCGGCTTCGCATTGCGGGCCAATTCGCTTGGCCATCTGAAGCAGATCGAAAGCTACGCCCCTGGCCATCAGGTCAGATTTGGGAGCTTGAACTACGTTGCAGACATCCATGGAGACTTGATCTTCACCGGATTTGAGACCGCGGCTGCCACCCCCGGTCACCCCGATGATCATGACCTAAATCTGTCATTAGACCGCATCCAGTAGATCTCTCTATAACCGCTCTGGCCTTAGAGCGGGAGCAGACTGCGCCATCCGAGGACGGGAGGATCAACCCCACCACGGAGGCCACAGATTCTACGGTGTTGGAGCCGCACATAGACTTAACCTCTCACCACATCTTTGTCACCGGAACTCCGGACTCGTCTCCGGCCGTAAGTTCCGAGCCATGTGAGCCCGCGGATGCCGAACTTGATCATTTATCGATCTTCGAGTTCTATGCCGCAGACATCTTCCAACACTCGCCTTTGGGCAATGTGCTAAACTCGTTAGAGAACATGTCCTTGGCAGAGGACTCACAGCCGAACTATATTCGGTTCGAACTAGGGGGTGATGGTGGAGAATTTTGTTTCCCACCCGCCACCCACTTCATCGCCACGGTCGAGGATTTGACCGACACACTTGATTACAACTACGAGGACATCGACGGTATGGACGAAGATGTCGGAGAAGAAGAGGCCCAGAACCCGCCGTTCACCGGACGCTGGACGACCACTTCCTCGTATGATGTATACATGGTGGATGCACCAAAGGAGAACAACGGCGATGGCAAGGAAGATCTAGCCGAGGATAAACCTTCCGAAATACAATCCAAGTGCCGGCGTCAGCGGCGCCGCTCTAAGTCACGCCGCAGTAAAGACAGCAACACCGGCACAGGAGAAGATAATACTCCAGAAGGTGCCGAAGACAATGAAGACCCCGTTGAAATAGCTAATGAACAAGACGAACGGGAAGATGGGCAGGCTAGCCCTGGCAAGCAGGCCACACATGAAGACTCAGAGGACGGAAGTTATCTTCCGCTCTCCGGGGATGAGGTGAGCCTCGGCACCGACGGTTTCATCGTGCCTGAGGAACCTCTGGAGTAGGAGCGCTTGAAGCGCCAGCTAATCACCACTGCAAGGAGCCTGGAAAATAAGCAGCAGTAGCTTCAAGCTGACCAAGATCTGCTCAACTATAAATGGACCGATGTCCTAGCAACCGAAGAATACGGCCTCAAGCGCCCAACCAAAAGCTACCCAAAGCGCAAATTGCTACCTCAATTTGACGAGGAGGTGATGACCCACAAGTATAGGGGATCTATCGTAGTCCTTTCGATAAGTAAGGGTGTCGAACCCAACGAGGAGCAGAAGGAAATGATAAGCGGTTTTCAGCAAGGTATTCTCTGCAATCACTGAAATTATCGGTAACAGATAGTTTTGTGATAAGGTAATTTGTAACGAGTAACAAGTAATAAAAGTAAATAAGGTGCAGAAAGATGGCCCAATCCTTTTTGTAGCAAAGGACAAGCCTAGACAAATTCTTATATAGAGAAAAGCGCTCCCAAGGACACATGGGAATTATCATCAAGCTAGTTTTCATCATGTTCATATGATTCACGTTCGGTACTTTGATAATTTGATATGTGGGTGGACCGGTACTGGGGTGCTGTCCTTACTTGGACAAACATCCCACTTATGATTAACCCCCATTGCAAACATCCACAACTACAACAGAAGTATTAAGGTAAACCTAACCATAGCATGAAACATATGGATCCAAATCAGCCCCTTACGAAGCAACGCATAAACTAGGTTTTAAGCTTCTGTCACTCTAGCAACCCATCATCTACTTATTACTTCACAATTCCTCCCTCAACGCCCAAACAATGGTGAAGTGTCATGTAGTCGACGTTCACATGACACCACTAGAGGGATGACAACATACATCTCATCAAAATATCGAACGAATACCAAATTCACATGACTACTAATAGCAAGACTTCTCCCATGTCCTCAGGAACAAACGTAACTACTCACAAAGCATATTTATGTTCATAATCAGAGGGGTATTAATATGCATAATGGATCTGAACATATGATCTTCCACCAAGTAAACCAACTAGCATCAACTACAGGGAGTAATCAACACTACTAGCAACCCACATGTACCAATATGAGGTTTGGATACAAAGATTGGATAACAGAGATGAACTAGGGTTTGAGATGAGATGGTGCTGGTGAAGATGTTGATGGAGATTGACCCCCTCCCGATGAGAGGATCGTTGGTGATGACGATGGTGATGATTTCCCCCTCCCGGAGGGAAGTTCCCCGATAGAATAGCTCTGCCGGAGCCCTAGATTGGTTCCGCCAAGGTTCCGCCTTGTGGCGGCGGACTCTCGTCCCGAAAGCTTGCTTATGATTTTTTCCTTGATGAAAGACTCCATATAGCAGAAGATGGGCATCGGAGGGCCACCAGGGGCCCACAAGGCAGGGGGCGGGCCCGCCCCCACCCTCGTGGCTGGTAGGTGGCCCCCCTCTGGTACTTCTTGCGCTCAATATTTTTTATATATTCTGGAAATAACTCCCGTGAAGTTTCTGGGCTTTTGGAGCTGTGTACAATAGGTCTCTAATATTTGCTCCTTTTCTAGCCCAGAATCCCAGCTGCCAGCATTCTCCCTCTTCATGTCAACCTTGTAAAATAAGAGAGAATAGGCATAAGTATTGCGACATAATGTGTAATAACAGCCCATAATGCAATAAATATTGATATAAAAGCATGATGCAAAATGGACGTATCAGGAGGCGCCGGAATACATACCTCCATCGTACAATGCGGCTGACCAACCACCACGCGGTCGGGACAAAATGACACCTCATGCCGAACACCGCCTCATCGCACAGGCAGAGGTAAATTAGCCCATGGTCATACATATGACCTCTGGCAAAACCTGAACAATAAAGCAGGACATACTAGATCAATCCACGGGTCGCGAGGACATGCCTCGACACGCGACGACGGCCACCAATTCGGACGTGACAAACTTAGTCATGCGCGGGCTGAAAACCATAGACGGACTCCATCAGAGCTACGTCACGATACGACCCGATATAGAGGCGCCGCACACCCTCATTGCTTCACCGATGAGGTCCTGGATCATGAATTCCCAGAAGGGTTCAAACCCGTGAATATAGAATCATATGATGGAACCACGGACCCTGGGTAGGTATGAGGAGGCAATATCCTAGCTATGGAGTAGTTGTACACGCGAGTTTACGAGTTCAGGCCCTTCTCGGAGGAAGTGACAGCCCTACGTCTCGGTGGCCTGAGGCGGTCGACTGGATTATATGCGTGTGTGAGTTTACAAAGGATGCGAACCCCAGCTCCCCTCCATTATGCGGGGTTCAATGTACATAAAAGAAGGAGCGTTACAGGTAATGTCCGTATTAAAGTGTTATAAATGATAGTTAAGTCTACGAGTAAACGCCCGACCGTTGCTGTGTAGAGTGGCTTCAGTGCTTGTCGAGTGATTTCTGTGACGGTCGAGTGGCATTGATTCTTTCGAGTGGAATGTCTCTGGTCGAGTGGATGGTGGTACCCTTTGAATGCTGCTGGCTTTAGGGTGATGTCCTTGGGGAGGAAGTCTAGGTCATACCCATGATCCTACCATAGGTACATAGCTTCATCATTAGCCCCCGAATGGTTCGGGGCTTGAGTGGAGAAGGAGCTGAGAATTCTTCCGATTCAATTTTTGTGTTCCGGTAGTGACTTATTGTGACCAAGCGAACAACCATAATGCTTCAACTCCTTTTCAGTCGCCTTGATCCATTCTTTGAATCTGCCGAGTGAACTTTACTATGATGTCTTGAGAACTTATATGGAGAAGATATTCCGTCTGACAGATTGCCCTATTGCGCGCGGATATCGTGGGATTTGGATTTTGGGGAAGCGCGCGGGACGGGGGAGGCCGCAGTAATCGGAAGGGATAAGGTGAGGCCGCCTCGATCATTGCACCACCTTTTTCGCCACGTACCTCGCGCGCGACTGTTGCAGGATTTGATTGGGTCGTCCAGACCCACAGGTCAGCCACTCGGAAGCGGCCCCATATAAGGCGTCGGGCCTGGGTTTTCTTTGAACAGTGCATCTTCGTCCTTCTCTTTCCCTCTCAGTTTTCTCCGCTGCATCTGCTCCCGCTCTAGCGCCACTGCCCCGTTTGAGCTTTGCTCGCTGCGATGGGGAAGGAGAAGACAGTGGCATTGGAGCGCGTGAAGAAGGCGATGGCGAAGGCGAAGGGGAAGAAGTCCGGCCGGGACGGATCTTCTTCGAGGGCCGGCCTGCTGCCGGGCTGGATACAGGGCGACTGGATTCACTCGATGATCCGCCAGGACGACATCGATGACCTGGTCGAGGGGGGTCTGATCCCCCACGAATTGGGGCGCAACTCCCGGGGAACGAGACCGAGCCAAAACCACAGGAGGGTGAGCGTGTTCTCCTAGCCACTCACGTCGACCGTGGGTTTTCCTTGCCTCCCCACCCTTTCTTTCAAGGTGTCTTGAACTTGTTTGGGGTGCAACTCCACCACTTTACCCCGAACACCATTGTGTACCTTGCTTCCTTTGTGTCCATGTGTGAGAGCTTCCTAGGCTGTCGGCCACACTAGGGGCTCTTCAAGCACATATTCACATGCCGTTCTCAGTCGGTTAAGAAGGCCAACCCGAGTGATGAGAGGACGCAAGTGATTCAGATGTGCGGGGGTCTTGGGATTCAGATGAGGAGTAAAAGTACCTTCCCAGCCATGATCCTTCCTGAGTCGGTCCGAGGGTAGTAGTCGACCTGGTTCTACTGCAAGGACCAGCCGACTCCGGGTCAGTCGACTGGACTTATCCCCTTTTCCATGGCCCGAGTGGAGAAGCCCTCTGCTTTGAAAGTGATCCCAGAGGAGAAGGTGCAAGTGAAAGTGCTGGTTGAGCGAGTAGTTCAACTTGTCCGTGATGGGGTAACCGGTATGGATCTGTTGGAGGTCTTCCTCAGGCAACGCATCCAACCACTTCAAGCTCGTGACCATCCGATGTGGATGTATTCGAGCACTGACGACACCACTCGGATCCATCCAGAGGAAGTCGACGATGCTATGTTGGAAGGGTGGTTGAAGAGTATTAATGGCAACAAATACAACTCTAGGGGATCCCGGAGGATTCCACCACTCAACAACTCATACGAGACCGACAAGGTATGACTCCACATGGTCGAGTGTTTTCTTGATTTATCAAGTGGTTGTTTGCTGTCATCCGACTGTCTCCTATCTTGGTTGTTGTCTTCTAGGACCTGACTGAGATGTACTCGATGCCCAACGGGGAGCAGGAGCAGGACCCAGAGGGAGAAGCGAGTGGGGGTGAAAGCGGCGAGTGGCACTCTGACGACGAAGAGGACAAGGACAACGATGACCCGAGTGATGAAGAAGAGGTCGACTCTCCTCCTCGTAGGGAAAGACGATCCAAGCTTTCTCACGATCCAGCAAGCGCCCGCGGCAAAGCGAACGCGCAAAATGGGCAGTCATCGAGGCACCCTCGGACGTCTTCTCCAACGCCAACTGAAGAGGCGTCGAAGCAACCGAAAGCTACACCGTCCAAACCGCCAAAAGCCTTGCCGAAGATCAAAGTGGCTGTCCCCATTGCTTCCTGGTATTAGTTGGGCTTGATTTCTTGTTTTAGTATGAATCTGGATTTGAGTTGACTCATTTCGTCAAACATGACCGACTAAATTCTGAAATTTGTAGTGCTGCTACTTCCGGGACCTCCACCCGCCAGTATGAAGATGAGGACATGGAAGATGCGGTCACCTCCAACCCGGGTACAATCTTTGTGACTTTGTTCTCGATTGTTCGGTCGATTAAATTCTGGTGACTCATCTAGGGTCGGCTGATTTCTTTGCAGCCCCTCCCAATGTCATTGAGCTTCCGGATGATGACGAGGACGTGCCGCTGAGGCCCAGGAAGAAGAAGGCAACAGCTAGCAAGACATCCCAATCGGAGCCGGCGGCGGAGCGGGTAGTTCAACGGCTCGAAGATGCGAGCAAGGTTTCTGTAACCTTTGCTGACCCCGTGTCCAATGCACGTCCTGCATCGTCGACTGCTCTAGAGCTTGCTTCAACCGTCCAACTTCATGCCTCGGATGTCCAAGCCGCTACGTCTGGACTGTCCGTCCCCTTCTTTGCCACTCATCATGTGCCAGAAAGCCAGTCGGACGCCGCTGCGAAGGCTATTCGTCAGGATAGCATAATGATGGAGCAGGTGAAAGTGGTGCACAAAAGTAGTCAGGCTGCTTATGACGCCAGCGCGACTCTTCGAGCCAATGTCCAGGTAAGTCAACTTTCGACTGAACTTCTTCTTTTAGTATATGCTACCCAAATATTTTCCTTCGCGCAATCTTTCATTATCTTGCACTTCGAGATTGTACACCCACTGGGTGCAGTCAAGTGGAATACAAACCAGTGGGGGCACGCCAAGTGCACCCACTAGGTGTAGTCCCCGAGACCGTAGTTGACTGCTGGCAGTCGGTTGGGGTCTGAGCACTTCCCCCTTTTTTTAGTCGGTCTGGGTGGACCAGCCGAGCTGGCAGTCGGTTGGGGTCTGAGTAGTCTTGAAGTTTTGTTTACTCGGAAGTAGATAATCTTTGATCTTGTTGATTGATACGTCTTTTACTCACTGTAGAAATCTTGTTCGCTTATCTACAAGTTTGCCGAATTTGAGGAAAAGCAAAGGCAACTCAACCTTGACCTGGAGTTGGCTCAGCAGAACTTGAAGAAGGCTCAAGACGAAGTCGCTGGTACGGATGGTAACGGCCAGTCGATTGCTTATCTTGACCATCCTTCAAGTTGTCTCTTCATTCTTCTGTTTAATCTAAATGTGTATTTTGCAGAGAAAATGAGGCTGGCCCTAGAGAAGGACTTTGACCTTGCAGCTGTGCAGAAGGAGGCTCAGGAGAAGACCGTCCTTGCTGACGAGAAACTGGCTTCGGTCGGAGCGCTGGAGGAAGAAATCAACAAGCTGAAGTCGTCTCTCACTGAATCCAATCGAGAGGCGACTTGTCTGAAAAAAGATAAAGTGGCTCTGAACAACCAGCTGGAAAGCATGACTCGCAGGAGGACCGATTTGGAAGCTTATCTGAAAGCTCTCGCCAAGAAACTCTTCCTTATGCTCGAAAGTATCCCTTTTTTGCCCGACTGTTTTACTGTTTGCTAGTTAGACCTGGCCAGTTGACTCATTAACTCCTTGACCCTGCAGAATTTTGCCAAAACTTTGAAGAGGAGACTGGACGGATCGAGACGGGCTTGGAGCCTATCCTTTCTCCAGTCGGCGACGAGGCTGCCATGAATGTGCTTTGACTGGAATCCCGCGTCGCCAGTGTTACAAGTTATCTTGCCCGTCTGAAGGTTGCAATTTCATGCATCGACTCATCGCTCTGGCCAAGGGCAACGCTTCAGAATGATCTCGAGTCTCTGATGGCTCGACTCAATGAGGTCCCTGGTCGAGTGCAGGAATGGAAGAAGTCCTCTGCCCGATGCAGTGCTAACATGGCTCTGTCACTGGTCAGGGTCCACTGCAGAGGAGCTCGAGAAGAGAAGTTGGCGGCGATCAAGGTCGCCAACACAAAAAGGCACGACTTCCAGTCCTTCATGGAGACTTTCATTGCTGCTGCCACTCAGATTGCTGACGAGATTGATTTGGATGAGTTCGTCGAGCCTGCAAGTCCTCCTCCTGCCGAGTGAACAAACTTGATACTTAAACTTGCTTTAAATTTTCCTCAGAATGCCAAGTGGTGTAACCGTTAAACTCCTTTGGGCCTAACGCCCGAGTATTTTTATCTTCGTCCTGAAACTCTTGAGACTTTATATGATCTTGGTTTATCTTCTGCATGTGCTTGCGTTTGCCTTCGAGTGGAACTTATTCTTCACTCGGAATATTCTTTGAGATGCACCTCTGAGGGAGATATCTTAGTCGACCTGCGCTTCGTCGTCCTTGCGGATAGGGATGGAGCGGACATTGTACTTGCGGCGTAGCACTGAGGAGAGGTTTGCAGTCGACCTGCACCTCGTCGTCCTTGCGGATAGGGATGGAGCGCACATTGTACTTATGGCGCAGCTCCGTGGAGAGGATTGCAGTCGACCTACACCTCGTCGTCCTTGTGGATAGGGATGGAGCGCACGTTGTACTTAAGGCGTAGCTCCTTGGAGAGGATTGCAGTCGACCTGCGCCTCGTCATCCTTGCGGATAGGGATGGAGCAGACATTGTACTTGTGGCGTAGCTCTGAGGAGAGGTTTGCAGTTGACCCGCGCCTTGTCATCCTTGTAGATAGGGATGGAGCGGACATTGTACTTGTGGCGCAACTCTGAGGACAGGTTTGCAGTCGACCTGCACCTCGTCGTCCTTGCGGATAGGGATGGTTTTTCAATTTAGGCGAGTACTAGACTGCAGCTAAGCCCCCGAGTGTGAGATTTGCTCATCGCTCGGTAGGGTTTTTGAAACTTAGGCGAGCGCTGGGCTGCAGCTAAGCCCCCGAGTGTGAGGTTCGCCCATCACTCGGTAGGATTTTTGAAACTTAGGCGAGCGCTGGGCTGCAGCTAAGCCCCCGAGTGTGAGGTTCGCCCATCACTCGGTAGGATTTTTGAAACTTGGGCGAGCACTGGGCTGCAGCTAAGCCCCCGAGTGTGAGGTTTGCTCAACACTCGGTAGGATTTTTGAAACTGAGGCGAGCATTGGGCTGCAGCTAAACCCCCGAGTGTGAGGTTTGCTCAACACTCGGTAGGATTTCCTTAGGCGAGTACTGGACAACATCTAAGCCTCCGAGTGAGAGGTTTGCTCATCACTCGATAGGATTTTAGAAACTTAGGCGAGCACTGGACTGCAGCTAAGCCCCCGAATGTGAGGTTTGCTCATCACTCGGTAGGATTTTTGAAACTTTGGGCGAGTGCTGGACTGCAGCTAAGCCCCCGAGTGAGAGGCTTGCTCACCACTCGGTAGGATTTTTTCAACTTAGGCGAGTATTGGACTGCAGCTAAGCCTCCGAGTGAGAGACTTGCTCACCACTCGGTAGGATTTTTTCAACTTAGGCGAGTACTGGACTGCAGCTAAGCCTCCGAGTGAGAGACTTGCTCACCATTTGGTAGGATTTCAACTTAGGCGAGTACTGGACTGCAACTAAGCCCCCGAGTGAGAGACTTGCTCACCACTCGGTAGGATTTTTTTCAACTTAGGAGAGTACTGGACTGTAGCTAAGCCCCCGAGTGAGAGACTTGCTCACCACTCGGTAGGATTTTTTTCAAGTTAGGTGAGTACTGGACTGCAGCTAAGCCCCCGAGTGAGAGACTTGCTCACCACTCGGTAGGATTTTTTTTTAAACTTAGGAGAAACGGATTCGCAGCTAAGCCACCCACTGGGGGATTTCAGAAACAAACTTAGGCAACCGACAATCATTTTCAGAAGACTGTAAAAACTCTTCTCTTTGATAAACAAACTACAAAGGTGCTTCTTATTACATCTCAACAGACTGAGTGCTTAAGTATAAAAGGGGCAGAGCAGCTCCGCATTCCAAGCGCGCGGCTCATCTTTCTTGTGCTCGACGTCGTAGAGGTGGTATGCTCCATTGTCGAGGACTCTGGTGACAACGAAGGGGCCTTCCCAAGAGGGAGCAAGCTTGTGTGGTTTCTGCTAATCCTCTCAGAGAACCAAGTCTCCCTCTTGAAATGCTCGACCCCTCACGTTTCTGGCATGGAATCGACACAGGTCTTGCTGATAGATGGTTGATCGGATCAAGGCCATCTCTCTTTCTTCTTCTAGGAGATCAACTGCATCTTGCCATGCTTGTTCTGCTTCTTCCTTTGAGAAAAGCTCGACTCGGGGCACATTGTGGAGCAAGTCACTCGGAAGTACGGCTTCGGCTCCATAAACCAAGAAAAATGGGGTTCTGCCAGTCGACCGATTGGGAATTGTCCTCAATCCCCACAATACTGATGGAAGTTCATCGACCCAGGCTCCTGCCGCGTGTTCGAGGTCACGCATCAGTCGGGGTTTCAGTCCTTCGAGAATCAATCCATTTTCTCTTTCAGCTTGCCCATTCGACTGGGGGTGGGCGACTAAGGCATAGTCGACTCGAGTACCTTGTGAAGCACAAAAGTTCTGAACTCATCAGAATCGAAGTTTGATCTGTTGTCAGTGATGATGTTGTGTGGAACACCATATCTGAATGTTAACTCTCTGATGAAGCTGACAACAGTACTAGCATCAAGGTTCTTGATAGGCTTGGCTTCAATCCACTTGGTGAATTTGTCGACAGCTACAAGCACATGAGTGAATCCACTTCTACCAGTCCTCAAAGGTCCAACCATATTCAATCCCCAAACAGCAGAAGGCAGATGAGTGGAATGGTCTTCAGGGCCGACGCAGGCTTGTGAGATATGTTGGATTAAAACTTGCAACCTTCGCATTTGTCGACTATTTCTTGTGCCATCTCATTTGCCCATGGCGAGTAAAATCCCGCTCGGTATGCTTTGGTCACAATGGTCCGAGAGGACGCATGGTGACCACAGGTCCCCGAGTGGATGTCATTGAGGATCACTCGACCTTCTTTAGGTGTTATGCATTTCTGGCAAACTCCAGTCACACTTTCTCTGAACAACTGCCCTCTTATCACAGTAAAGGCTTTAGATCGACGGACGATCTGTCGAGCCTCTTCTTCATCCTCTGGGAGTTCCCTTCTAAGAATGTATGCGATATATGGTACTATCCAATAGGGGGTGATGACCAAAACCTCCATAATCAAATCGACCACGACTAGAACCTCAATTTCAGTCGGATCGGTGGCACTCTTGGGCTGCGGGGGCTCTTTAGTAAAGGGATCTTCTTGAACTGAAGGTGTATGATTATGCTCTAGGAACACATTGCTGGGAATGGCTTCCCTCTTGGAGCCTATCTTTGCCAGATCATCGGCTACTTGATTTCTCAGTCGAGGGATGTGATGGAGCTCGAATCCCTCTAATCTCTTTTCTAACTTCCTCACTGCATTGCAATAACCAGTCATAGCTGGGCTTCTGACATCCCATTCCTTCATCACCTCATTGATCACTAAATCTGAGTCGCCATAGACCATGAGGCGACAGACGCCGAGTGAAATGGCCATACGCAACCCGTACAGAAGTGCCTCATGTTCAGCTTCATTGTTGGAGGAGTCAAAGTGAATCTGGAGAACATAGCTGAGTTTGTCACCACGGGGGGATACCAACACCACCCCAGCATCGGAACCATTCAACATCTTGGACCCATCGAAGAACATGGTCTAATGCTCCGGGTGAATTTGGGCCGGAAGTTGCTGTTCGGTCCACTCGGCGAGGAAATCAGCTATTGCCTGGGACTTGATAGCTTTCTTTGCCTCAAATTTGATGTCCAGGGGAAGGAGTTCAATCGCCCACTTTGCCACTCGACCAGTTGCATCTCTGTTGTTCAGAATCTCTGATAATGGAGCATCGCTGACGACTGTAATGGAATGATCAGAGAAATAGTATGCAACCTTGTTCGTGATCATGTAAATCCCATAAACAAGCTTCTGATAGTGTGGGTATCTTTGCTTCGACGGAGTCAGAACTTCAGAAACATAATACACTGGGCGCTGAATTTTATAGGTTTTTCCTTCTTCCTCCCGCTCGACCGTGAGTACTGTACTAACAACTTGTCCAGTGGCTGCAATATAAAGCAGTAAAGGCTCTTTGCTGATTGGTGCAACAAGCACCAGCTGGGTGGAAAGCAGGGCTTTGAGCTTTGCAAACGCTGCATCAGCTTCAGGAGTCCACTAGAACTTATCAGACTTCTTCATCAGTCGGTAAAGAGGAAATTCATTTTCACCGAGGCGAGAAATGAATTGACTCAAAGCGGCCAACAACCAATAAGCTTCTGGACATCATGCACATGCACATGGCGTTTCATCCGAAGTATAGCACCAACTTTCTCTGGGTTAGCATTGATCCCTCATTTGGAAACAAGGAAACCGAGTAACTTTCCGCCAGGAACTCCGAATGTGCACTTCGATGGATTAAGCTTGATATCATATCTACTGATATTGGCAAAGGTTTCGGCAAGGTCTGCCAGCAGGTCGGAACCTTTATGTGACTTGACCACAATGTCATCCATGTATGGTTCCACATTCCGACTGATTTGGGTGAGCAGACACTTTTGGATCATCCTCATGAATGTGGCTCCGGCGTTCTTCAAGCCGAATGGCATAGTGACATAACAGAAGCATTCGAATGGAGTGATGAAAGCCATTTTTATCTCATCAGGTCCATACAGTCGGATCTGATGGTACCCGGAATAGGCATCGAAAAAGGACAAACGCTCACACCCCGCAGTCGAGTCGACAATTTGGTCGATGCGGGGGAGATGAAAATGATCTTTCGGGCAGGCCCGATTGATATGCTTGAAGTCAATGCACATGCAAAGTGAATCATCCTTCTTGGGGACCATGACAACATTGGCGAGCCACTCGGAGTGGTAAATCTCTCGGATGAACTCAGCTGCCAGGAGCCGAGCCACTTCTTCGCCAATTGCTTTTCTCTTCTGGACGGCAGACCGTCGTAGATGTTCCTTGACTGGTTTTACTTTTGGGTCGACTCGCAAACAATGCTCAGCCAGTCCCCTGTGTACACCCGGCATGTCAGAAGGTTTCCATGCAAAGATGTCCCAGTTCTCACGGAGGAACTGGATGAGCACTTCTTCCTATTTGCTGTCGAGTGTTGTTGAGATATGGGTCGGAGCAGCATTGGGATCGGTCGGCTGAATATGAATCGGCTTCGTTTCACCGGACGACTGAAATGCAGAATCTGTGGCAGGCTTCTTGGCTCCCAGCAAATCACTCGGATCTGCATTCTTCTGATACTCTTGCAGTTCTACTACTACCATCTGTGCATCGGCAATTTTCGAGCCCTTTTGGAAGCACTCTTCTGCCTTCTGCCGATTGCTAGTGATAGTGATTACTCCTCTAGGACCAGGCATCTTCAATTTGAGATACATGTAAGATGGTCGAGCCATAAAACGTGCATAAGCGGGCCTACCCAGAATAGCATGGTAAGCACTCTTGAAATCCACTACCTCAAATGTCAATTTTTCCTTGCGGTAATTCTTGGAATAACCAAAAACCACATCAAGGGCGATCTGGCCGAGTGACTGAGCTTTCTTGCCAGGTATAATGCCATGGAAACTCATGTTGCTCTCACTAAGCTTGGACATCGGAATGCCCATTCCCTTCAAGGTTTCAGCATAAAGGATATTCAGGCCACTGCCACCATCCATCAGCACTTTAGTCAGTCGAGTGCCTTCAACTACTTGGTCGACCACCAGTGCTTTCCTCCCAGGGGTGGCTATATGAGCTGGATGGTACGACTGGTCGAATATGATGGCAGTCTGGGACCACTTCAGATAACTGGGTGTTGCAGGAGCAACCATGTTTACTTCTCTATTAATAACTTTCAACCGACTTTTGCTTTCAACATCAGCAAAAATCATCAGTGTGGAATTGACATTGGGAAAACCATCATCATCTTCTTCCCTATCCTCACCTCCGACCAACTCCTTTTCCTTTTCCTTGGGTTGTTTCTCTCGGAATTGCTGGATCAGGAAACGACACTGTCGAGTGGTGTGTTTAGGGTAAATGATGTTCCCCTCTTCATCTTTTTTGGTATGAATATGGCATGGTAAATCCAACACATCATTCCCATCTTTATCCTTAACTTTTATGGGAGTCCAGGGCCCTTTGGGCTTTCCTTTGAACTTTCCTTGGGCAACAGCTAAAGCTTCACCAGGAGCAGCTGGTTCGGCCTTCCGATTCTATTTCCGACTGGAATTCCCTCCTCCGGTTTCTTGGGTGACTGTTTTGTGTTTGCCACTCTGGAGTCGGTCTTCCTCTTCACCATTGGCATATTTGGTGGCAATCTCCATCATCCGAGTCAGAGTCATATCTCTTGTCCGACCGAATTTCAGATTCACCTCCCAATACTTAACGCCTTCCTTGAAGGCACAAATTGCTTGGTGATCTGACACATTCTCCACTGTATGGTGCAACGTGATCCATCTCTGGATATAATCCCTCAAGGTTTCATTCGGTTTCTGGACACAACACCGCAATTCTGTCAACCCTGCCAGCCTTTTGCAAGTGCCTTCAAAGGTCCTAACAAACACTCGAGCAAGTTCCTCCCAACTATATATGCTGCCAGGAGCCAACTGATTCAACCACGCTCTGGCTGAGCCCTCCAACATCAAGGGGAGGTGCTTCATAGCCACATCATCATTGCCGCCACCAATCTGCACATCCACTCGGTAGTACTCAAGCCAAGTGTCTGGCTTGGACTCACCGGTGAACTTGCTGACTCCAGTCGCCAACCTGAAGTTGGGAGGAATCACTGCTGCTCTGATGGCTCTGCTGAAATAGTTGGGTCCTGAAACGTGCACCCTGCTTCCAGTCGGATGATCTCTATCATGGCCTTCTCTGTGAGCCCTATTCCTATCGACCAGACCTTGGATGAGGATAGATCTTGCATCAAAACCTGGCTCTCTGGGGTCGACCAGAACTCTTTGTTCGCCGCTGTGGGGGCGCCTGTCATCTTGCCGCCGAGGCACGAATGACCCACTCCTCGGAGGAGGCGTGGGCACTCGACGACGGTCATCGTGGTCGAGTCGATGATCATACTGCTCGCGGTTCCTGTACTGATCTTGCCGGTGCCCACGTTCCTCACACCGCGGAGGCGATCTTGGGCTATGTGCAGATTGGACAGTATTCGCCACCACAGATCTGCTATGAATCCTATTCCGCGACTGAGATACTGCTATGTTCTGCTCTCCCGCTGCCCGGAGTAAAGCCCGGATCTGCATCAAACCTCGGCCAGCTTCTGACTAGGAAGGTTGAATTGACTCTGCTATTCGAGCTGCAGCTATGAGATTCTGGATCGGAGTTCGGTATACCTGAGTCGGAGGCGGAAAAAGTTGTCGTCAACTGGACTCAAGAATCCGCTGCCGAGCACGCTCGTCGAGTGCGCGTTGGAGGTTCTCCAGACGAGTGCGCTCAGCCAAGTTGGCCATATGCGCCTCCTCCAAGGCTTGGGCTTTAGGGGTTTCTCCAACGATAGGAGTGTGAAGTGCATCCAAATTACGGCGGCGAAGATCTTCCCTCCACTGCGAAGAGAGGGGTTCGGGGCGGTACTCCTCGTGGACATGTGATGGGTCACCGACGCCATCGCCACCGTCTTCACGGGTGAAGCCAGGAGGACTACATGGTTCATTGACCATCAAGACTTCCGCCGCGGGGTCGCTGCTGTCGCACTCGGATGCAGTCTCGATGGAGCTAGTCAACAGATCGAACATGCCATAGAGAGTTTCATCGAGCTCGATCGCCCCGACCTGTGGGGTGGACGATTGGCGGGCCACCGCATGCCTCACCCACCGCTAAAGCCGCGACCGACCGGATCGCTAGCGCCAGCGAACAACGGAAAGCGAGGTTGCCGTAGGAACCGACTGATACCGAGTCGATGACTGCCGAAGAAGGACTCTGCAGACGCATGCGCGGAAGTGCGTCGCCCCATGGACGGGGAGCGCCTCGACGTCGAGTGGAGCCTCGTGGAGCCAAGCGGAGTCGTCAGCGATGAAGACAAGCGCGCCGAGACGGATCTCCCAGCCTTCAGCCAAACCTCCGCCGGAAACCATGATGACAGGAATCGGAAAAAATGCAACTTCTCCAACAAACTTCTAAGACACTTGCCCCACGGTGGGCGCCAACTGTCGTGGATCTAAGACTGACAGTAGAATGGGGGTAGGTATGAGGAGGCAAGATCCTAGCTATGGAGTAGTTGTACACGTGAGTTTACGAGTTCAGGCCCTTCTCGGAGGAAGTAACAGCCCTACGTCTCGGTGCCCTGAGGCGGTCGACTGGATTATATGCGTGTGTGAGTTTACAAAGGATGTGAACCCCTGTCCTGGAGGAGGGGGGTGGCTTATATAGAGTGCGCCAGGACCCCAGCTCTGCTCCATTATGCGGGGTTCAATGTACATAAAAGAAGGAGTGTTAGAGGTAACGTCCGTATTAAAGTGTTATAAATGATAGTTAAGCTATGAGCAAACGCCCGACCGTTGCTGTGTAGAGTGGCTTCAGATCTCCTGCTTGTCGAGTGATTTTTGTGATGGTCGAGTGACATTGATTCTTCTGAGTGGAATGTCTCTGGTCGAGTGGATGGTGGTACCCTTTGAATGCTGCTGGCTTTAGGGTGATGTCCTTGGGGAGGAAGTCTTAGGTCAGGCCCATGATCCTACCCTAGGTACATAGCTTCATCACCCTGCGGTGTGGATTGAATACTTCATTCTCCACATTCATATGGCCCACGGCGATGACCTCCACGCCATCAAATACCTCCCTTTAAAACTCAAGGGGCCAGCTCGGCACTGGCTCAACAGTCTGCCTGCAAATTCTATCGGCAGTTGGGAGGACTTGGAAGAGGCCTTCCTCGATAACTTCCAAGGCACATATGTTCGACCTCCGGACACTGATGACTTAAGCCATATAGTTCAACAGCCCGGAGAGTCCGCCAGGAAATTCTGGACTACGTTCTTAACTAAACAGAACCAAATCATCGATTGTCTGGATGCCGAAGCCCTAGAAGCCTTCAAACACAGCATCCACGACGAATAACTCGCTCGCCACCTCGGCCAAGAAAAGCCAAAATCCATGGCAGCCCTGACGACACTCATGACCCCGCTTTTGTGCGGGCGAGGACAGTTGGTTGGCCCATAGCAAAAACAATGCAAGGGACGCCAAAACCCATGAAGCTAAAACTAGCAAAGACAAGTCTCGACGCAACAGATACAAGCGTCGAAACAATAGTGATAACACCGAGGACACAACAGTCAATGCCAGATTTAGGGGCTCTAAGTCCGGTCAGCGGAAGAAGCCATTCCAAAAGAACAATTCAGGCCCATCTAGCTTGGACTGTATACTTGATTGTCCGTGCCAGATTCATGGCACCCCAGACAAACCACCCAATCATACAAATAGGGATTGCTGGGTTTTTAAACAGGCCGACAAATTAAATGCCGAGAACAAGGAAAAGGGATCCCAAAGCGAGCACGATGAAGAAGATCCCCAGCAACTGAATACAGGAGGATAGAAGAAGTTTCCCCCTCAGGTCAAAACGGTGAACATGATATACTCTACCCACATCCCCAAGAGGGAGCGCAAGCGTGCGCTCAGGGACGTCTACGCGATAGAGCCAGTCGCCCCAAAATTTAATCCATGGTCGTCATGCCCGATCACCTTTGATCGCCGGGATCATCGGACCAGTATCCGTCACGGTGGCTCAACTGCACTGGTCCTAGACCCAATAATTGATGGGTTCCACCTGACTCGCGTCCTTATGGACGGAGGTAGCAGCCTCAATCTGCTCTATCAGGATACATCGCGAAAAATGGGCATTAACCCATCTCGGATCAAGCCCACCAGGACTACCTTCAAAGGAGTCATACCAGGTGTATAGGCCCACTGTACGGGCTCAATCACACTAGAGGTTGTCTTCGGATCTCTGGACAACTTCCGGAGCGAGGAGTTAATCTTCGATATCATTCGTTTCCGCAGTGGCTATCATGCACTGCTCGGACGAACTGCGTTCGCTCGATTCAACGCAGTACCATACTATGCTTATCTCAAGCTCAAGATGCCCACTCCATGCGGTGTCATAACAGTCAATGGAAATACGGAACGCTCCTTCCGTACAGAAGAGCACACAACTGCCTTAGCAGCAGAAGTACAGAGCGGCCTTCTCAAGCAGAACCTTAATTCGGCCCCCGAGCCCATGGACACCGTTAAGAGGGTCCGAACTACTCTGCAGTAGGAGAGCTTGGCTTGTCAGGAGCTCGACTAACAATCCGGCCTCCGTCGCAGTTCTGATCAAGTGGTGGTATTCGTGCCGCGCGTACATAGCTACGCACTCAAAATCCCATGGGCATCGACGGAGGCATAACTAGCTTGTGGTCCGTAGTATGGCTCAACCGACATCGGATACACACATACTTTCACTTTTACTTGTTTCCTTTTCAGGTCTCAATCCCACAGGCACCATCTGGTTGTCTGGTCATCGGTCCTCTTGAAGGATAAACACACCAAGACGGCGAGAAACGCAGACATATGGGGGATTTTTTAGGTGATTCCTTTAACAATAACTCTACCTGTTTTTCAGGACCCACATGCAGCTCTCCCTTGGTTTCGGCATGTAAAATAGCCTGTTGCTTATCGCACTACTTGTATCAATGCGCCTTGACGTACTAATTAAATTACAATGAGAACAGTTTGCGGCTGGAGCTGCAGGACTCCAGTCTTTTACCTTCGTACCTTTTCTATTTTTTCTAGCTCCCCTGTGGATAATTCTATCAGGTAGCACCTGTACACTTTGGTACGCTTGATGTCTGCCAGGGGCTTCATAGCACCCCACATTACAGCAACAAAAGTCTGAACACTTTTTATAAGTATAGTTTGCCACCCCGAATTTAGGATCATATGCATTGGCTCCGAATCATGTCTTTGGTCAATAGTTGGGTTGCCTGGCTCCTGTGCTTGCTACCTTACATCCCGCTATATCGGCTAAGGTAGTAAAGGGAGAACTACTATGATTGTGCCTTGGTTTATCCAAAGGAGCACCTCAGTAGAGAAAGCCGAAAACTGACTGTCATGATGCGGCGAGAGCCGGTCAGCTGTTCGGAGGTTACAAATCGTTGGAGATTTCTTCCACATTATGAGAAGGATTTGTACTTCCCGATCAGACGCTTATAGCACTCTAGTTCGGATACTAGGGGCTGCGCCCATGTTTTTATTGTCACACTCCTATGGCTAAGTGAGGGTGTTATAGCCACATAGTCTGGTTGCCTGGTTCGCTGCGCTAAACAACTCCTTCAAGGACCATCTAATTGGATCAAGATTGTTTATATTCCATACCAAGCACCCCCGTACTACCTACGTGGGGGCAGAAGCCAACGAATGGTTAACCCTTAGATTTCATGCAACACGGCCGCACATGAAGTAAAATTTTTAAAACATAATAAGCATTATATTACATAAACACTTTGTTTCATCATACAAGGCAGAGGGAGCTCGAATACATTCATTCAAAGATGGTGTCCTTTGCACAATAATCCGCAACAATGCGGGACCCCTCTAAGACATCGCCGAAGTATCGCTCAGGTGTGCGGTGCTCCTGGCCCTCCGGCGCCCCCCCGGTCGCAAGCTTGACAACGTCCAGCTTTGCCCACCAGACCTTGCAATAAGAGAAGGCCAGCCGTGCGCCCTCGATGCAGACGGACTGCTTGATGACATCCAGCCGAGGACAGGCATCCACCAGCTTCTTCACGAGGCCGAAGTAGCTGCTGGGAATAGCTTCAGCTGGCCACATCCAGATTATCATATCCTTCATGGCCAGTTCGGCCAGCCTGTGTAGCTCGGCCAGCTGTTTCAGCTGATCGCTGAAGGATACCAAATGTTCTGGCGCGCAATATTGCGACCAGAATAGCTTCTCTGTGGAGCTCCCTTCTTCGGCTCGAAAAAATTCCGCAACATCGGTCACACTGCGTGGCAGATCAGCAAAGGCCCCTGGAGAACTCCGAATCCGAGTTAGTAAAAGAAATTTCCTCTTCATACTCCGGCTTTGCATATTGAATGCCTTACCCGCCGTGATCTTCCTGGCCTCCTGGATCTCATGGAGGGCATCCTAGGCTTCAATCCAGGCCGCCTTCGCACTCTTACGAGCCTTGGCAAGTTCGGCCTCTTGAGCCGACGCATTGTGCTCCAAGGTCTCGCACTTCCTCATCATGTCTTGGACCTCCTGTTGGGATTCGTTGACCCGGGCCTTGAGCCTCTTTCGGGCAGCCTGCTCCTTGACAGCCTTCCCCTCGGCTTTGACCAGGGCCGCTTTCAGGGCCTCGACCTCGGTCGTCGCCTTTGTTCACATCATGGTATTTCGGTCATTGCATATCATTTTCCCTTTTTCGAATCCATAAAAGTTTATAACTTACCTTGTTTTTCCTGGAGCTGTCTCTTCACCTGGCCCAGCTCCTCCTCAGCCTCCGCCAATTTCTGCTTCAGTCCAGAGACTTTGGCAGTATGCAAGGCCGCGGCCAACAGCGACGCCTGCGCATACATTTCAGACAAATTTAGTTAGTTTCCTGCAATAGGACATTAATCCTCTCTCCGGTTTTTCTTTCCGAACACCGGACAGTGTCTTAGGGGCTACTTTCTATACTGGGATTTTCTCCCTTTTGGCGCTGCTTACCTCAAAACCTATCAACAGGCTGCTACAGGCTTCGGTTAGTCTGCTCTTGGTGGACTGAACCCTTTCAATTACCGTGCCCATAAGGACACGGTGCTCATCCACAATGGAAGCGCCTTGCAGCACTTCCAGCAGATTATCCGGTGCCCCTGGTTGGACAGAGGTCACCGGGGGAACAGGCATCCCCCTTCTTCCGAAGGAGGTCGCGTGTCGGATTCTGGAGCAGCCTCGGTCTCCGGAATTGAGTTCGACTGAGGGTCGAACTGAGTACGGCTCTCCCCACCAGTATCCATGGGGATTGATTCCCCTTGGTGTCCGGCGATGGGGATTTCTCCTTCTGGCTCCTCCTGAGCCTCTCCCCCGCCTGGAATAGTCCTTCGAGACAACACCTCCGCATCATCCTTGGCCTTGGGGGAGTGAGCGGCTGGCGGAGAATCGTTGGCCATCGCCTTGGAATCCAGCAAGCCTCTTGACGAGGACCGCGGGGAGCTATTGTGGGCCAGACTACAGTAACATAATCAATCATGTTAATACAATAAGGGGGAGACACTTTATGGGCGGATATAAGTCTTAGCACTTACGATGCGGCCCGAGGCTTAGTGCGGGGGTGTCTCTCCGGACTGTGTCAACGTCCCATGCGGTGTTATCCGCGAGGGAGCCTTTCCCCTTCTTGGGCGCCTCCACCGCCAGAATTGTGGAGGCCGCCCTCTTCTTCCTTCCCCCATCATGGGAGAGTCGCTTTCCTCCTCCTCCTCATCCTCGTCGTCTTCGGCGGTGGGGGAACGGGTCTTGTCTTCGGACATCACGTCTGAAGTGCCTTTGCGGCGATGTCCACTCCGGACCCCCTTGGCATTTCCCGTGGCCTTCTTCTTTGGTGCCTTATAAGGCGCCGGCTCCAGCATCTTTGCTAAACGCGGGATGACTGGTTCTTCAGGCAGGGGAGCCGGACACCGGATCTGCTTCGCCCTCTTCAACCAGTACTGAAAAAGCAATGATAATAAAAGCTTAGATATCGTCCTTGAAACAAGCAAGTAGGGGATGTGTTGTAAATAACATACCTCATTGGGGAGGTGATTTATGTCGTGACCACGGTCCAAATCTGTGACCGGCGGTATCTCGTTGCCCTTGAAGAGCAACTTCCAGGCATCTTTGTGAGGTGTTTCGAAGAGCCTTTCAGGGTGTGGTGTTTTTTCATGTTGAAATCCCATAGAGGGCGGCATCGGCTCTGGGAGGGGAGGATTCAGTACACCAGCATCACTTGGATTACGTCGACAAGCTTGATGTCCCTATCGATCATGCTTTGAATGCGCGTTTGCAGCGCAATCAGCTCGTCTGACGAACACCAGTTCAGGCTCTTCTCGACCTAGGAGGTGAGATGCACGGGAGCGCCGGAGTTGAATTCGGCAGCTGCGGCCCAAGTGGCATCGCGGGGTTCGGTAATGTAGAACCATTGTTTTTGCCATTCCTTGACAGACTGCACGAATGTGCCTTTTGGCCAAGAGACGTTGGTGAGCTTGCTCACCATGGCGCCCCCGCACTCTGCATGCTGGCCATCCACCACCTTCGGCTTCACATTGGAGATTTTGAGCCAGAGCCCAAAGTGGGGTTGGATGTGGAAGAAGGCCCTGCACACGACGATGAATGCCGATATATTGCGGAAGGAGTTCGGGGATAGGTCATGGAAGACAATCCCGTAGTAGAACGTTATCCCGCGAATGAAGGGGTGGAGTGGAAACCCTAGCCCGCAGAGGAAATGGGGGATGAATACTACCCTCTCATGGGGCTTTGGCATGGGAATGATTTAACCCTGGGCTGGAAGACGGTGGCCAAGTACCCAGCCACCTGAAGCTCCGCGTTGTCCTCCTCCTTGACGGAGGAAGCCATCCACTTGCCTTGACCTCCGGATCTGGACATGGTTGTGAGCTTTCTCGAAGTGGGAACATATGAGAACTTGGCGCTGGAGCTCAAGAGTGGAAAGACAAAAGAAGAGAGAAGGCGTGGGAGAAGAAAGGGGAATCTTATCTCCTTATAAGGGCAACGAATATCAAACACCTTCCTACTCGCCTTAAAACTCGCCTATTCCTGAGGGCTGAGTAAACGGCACGGTTGGGTTACCCATGCCCGTATTGATGAGAATCCCGTAATAAGGGGACACGATCTCTGCTTTGACAAGATGTGCCAATGGTAACCGCGTCTCGAAACATGGAGCGGCAGACGAAAAATAGTTCGAAATTATGACCGGACGGACGTGATATCATGTTGTAAAAAGTTGTCAGCAGACTGGACTCGTGGATTATTGTATTCTCTCTACAGTTGTGTGCAGTGTGTGTTACAGGTCCAGAAACGATCAATTCGTCCGAAGACTATTTTGGATTTCGGAAGGAGGAACCCGCCTTGCAATGCCGAAGACAGAACTACGTGCCGGATATCTTGTCATTGAAGCCAGGTTCAGGGGCTACTAAGGGAGTCCTGGACTAAGGGGTCCTTGGGTGTCTGGCCTGTTAGCCATGGACCGGACTGATGGGCTGTGAAGATGCGAAGACCGAAGACTGTACCCGTGTCCGGATGGGACTCTCCTTGGCGTGGAAGGCAAGCTTGGCGACCGGATATGTAGATTCCTTTCTTTGTAACCGACCTCGTGCAACCCTAGATCCTCCCAGTGTCTATATAAGCCGGTGGACTTAGTCTGGAGGCAGATTCATTATCATAGCCATACAAGCTAGACCTCTAGGGTTTAGCCATTACGATCTCGAGGTAGATCAACCCTTGTAATACTCGTATCCATCAATATCAATCAAGCAGGACGTAGGGTATTACCTTTATAGAAAGGGCCCGAACCTAGGTAAACATCGTGTCCCTTGTCTCCTGTTACCATCGACCTTAGACACACAGTTCGGGACCCCCTACCCGAGATCCGCCGGTTTTGACACCGACAAGGGGGAGGCAGTCCGACCCTCCTTGGCGCGCCCCCAAGAGGGGAATCATACTAGGACTCAAAGTCCTAGTAGGTTTCCACCAAAAGGGAGAGAGGGGGAAGGAAGGAGAGGAGAGGGGAAAGGAAAAGGGGGGGCGCCCCCCTTCCTAGTCCAATTCGGACTCAAGGGGGAGGGGGCGCGCGACCTGCCCTAGCCGCCCCTCTCTCTCTATCCACTAAGGCCCATCAAGGTCCATTAGTTCCCCCAGGGTTTCCGATAACCCTCCGGCACTCCTGTTTTATTCGAAACTTCTCTGGAACACTTCCGGTGTCCGAGCATATCCGTACAATATATCAATCTTTATGTCTCGACCATTTTGAGACTCCTCGTCATGTCCGTAATCATATCCGGGACTCCGAACTACCTTTGGTACATCAAAACACATAAACTCATAATACCGATCGTCACCGAATGTTAAGTGTGCGGACCCTACGGGTTCGAGAACTATGTAGACATGACCGAGACTCATCTCCGGTCAATAACCAATAGCGGAACCTGGATGCTCATATTGGTTCCTACATATTCTATGAAAATCTTTATCGGTCAAACTGCATAACAACATACGTCGTTCCCTTTGTCATCGATATGTTACTTGCCCGAGATTCGATCGTCGGTATCTCAATACCTAGTTCAATCTCGTTACCGGCAAGTCTCTTTACTTGTTTTGTAATGCAACATCCCGTAACTAACTCATTAATCACATTGCTTGCAAGGCTTATAGTGATGTGCATTACCGAGAGGGCCTAGAGATACCTCTCTGATACATGGAGTGATAAATCCTAATCTCGATCTATGCCAACTCAACAAACACCATCGGAGACACCTGTAGAGCATCTTTATAGTCACCCAGTTACATTGTGACGTTTGATAGCACACTAAGTGTTCCTCCGGTATTCGGGAGTTGCATAATCTCATAGTCATAGGAACATGTATAAGTTATGGAGAAAGCAATAGCAGTAAACTAAACGATCAAAGTGCTAAGCTAACAGATGGGTCAAGTCAATCACATCATTCTCTAATGATGTGATCCCGTTCATCAAATGAAAACTCTTGTCCATGGCTAGGAAACTTGACCATTTTTGATTAACGAGCAAGTCACGTAGAGGCGTACTAGTGACACTCATTTTGTCTATGTATTCACACATGTACTAAGTTTCTGGTTAATACAATTCTAGCATGAATAATAAACATTTATCATGATATAAGGAAATATAAATAACAACTTTATTATTGCCTCTAGGGCATATTTCCTTCAATTTGTCATTATAAACTAGGGAAAAGGTACCACAAATTGAACTCCCTTATGGTTAACATTTAACAGGAAAGGAGGATCACCTCGATATATAGCTTGTCCGGGCATGGAAAGCATCTCAGGAAACTGACAACTTGGTCCAGGTTGGGGCTGATAGATTCTAGTGCCAAGACCCTCACTGTGCGCAGATATGGGGTCAAACTTGTAGGAATCATTTTCTGGATGACAGACGAACATACATCTTCAAAATAGAAAAAAGTTAATTCCAAGAAGATAAGAAGGCGAATGTCGTACCTAAACGGGTGTGGATCCAGTAACAAGTTCGGAGAATTTTACACACGGGTAGCCCACCACTGTCAATTTTAGCGTAGGAATGACACTGATTCTTGTTGGACTTTGTTGATCAACTACAAGTAATTTCTGAAATAAAGGTGTGTCCTCTGTGATGATACTATGATACACCTTATGTGATCTCTTGTTGCAGCACTAGCAACAAACATAAATTGTCCGGAGAGTCATGGAGTTGATGTGGAAGCTACTCAATCCATTGATCACATGAAGACAAAGGTACTCAAGTGCAGTATAGCCGTGGAGCAGGCGCTCCATGTCATCGTTGGGCTTGCAGATGATGACGAAGTCGAGGTGCTTCAGTTGAGGAAGAAACCGAGTGGGTGCGTCATCAATCGGGGGAAATGGCAGTTCATGAACCTGGTGAGGCGCAACATGCACGTGAGGCAGAGCGCGGACGGTGGCAGCGAGGGCATATGTCCATCATTAAAACTAAGCTCCTCGAGCTGATCTATGATAGGGGATCAGAACTACTCATCAAGCTTGGCTCGGTCATTGCCGTTGGAACGGAACTTGCCAGTGATAAAGCCTCTGAGTGGATCATGGTGCCTACCGAGGATCCGAGACATTGCGTCCAAGCTTTTGCGATGGCCATGTCAGAGCTAGTGGACGTCAATGAGGTCGAGGGGGGGTGGAGTGCCATAGGGGGTGCCGCCGCCTATAAATGATGGTTGTCTTTGCACGATATTTGGTTTGGAGGAGGGAGATGATTACTATCAACATATCACCGGGGAGGCTGTTGATGAAGTCTAGGCCCACTGGAATCACTTGCGGTTCTTGCTCGACCCGCCTCCACTTGTTGGCAGCCTCGTTCTCCACCTCTGGAGTCTCCTCGGCAGTGTGCTATCTGATAGGAGTGGAGGAGTGGGAGGATAGGGAATATTTTGTTAGAACAAGGCAGAGGACAAGTGTATTGGTAACTAGAAGTTACTAGGTAGGAACAGGCTTAAGAGAGTCAAAAATGGAATCCCAATTGGTTGCTTAAATACTACACAATCACTTTGATATTGCTAGGTAATTCAACATGCAGATACTTGAAAAGAACACTTATACTTCCAACAAAGTCTGGACGGATGATATCGTCGGGGAAGTTAGCATATATCATATGACCAGGCTCTTTTAGGTGCAGTGCAATTTTAGTGCTAACTTTCACTACAAAAAACTTAGAAATTTCTATCCAAAGGCCCGTGCCAAAATAGGAGTGACCATGTTCATCAAGTTTTATAGAAGCAACCATTGTAAATCCATGGTTTGTGTTCAATATGACATCCCTAGAGTCTTCAGTTATGTAAAGGCCAAGATTGTGTACTACAGTTGTTATTGCAAAGCAAGGATGTACTGCAGGAAATGATAAGATTGTTAAAGAATAGGGTAGCATTCAAATATGGGAGTAATCAAAAGAACAATACAACAGTTGAAATCAAAGGACAAAAAATATAATTAAACAGATTGTGTAACCATGATGTCATGCAAATATGAGAGTAATCGAAAGAACAATACACCATTAATTTGCCTAATATAGGAAGAAGAAAACCCCCTGTGACGTATATGCTGCATGTGGCACCTTTTATCCAAATGTAGCAATATATAGTATATGTTCAAAAAAGTAGGCCATGCCAACCGAGGTAGGGTGAGATTGAACATACCGTGCGCTTCCTGAAGTCATGTGGTTTGGTGGAGATGGAACTCCACGGCTGTTTGGCCGAGGCCACATAGGCTCCATGTCTCCTTGCACTCTACACTCCATGAATGAAAGAAAACCGTTGAATTAGCTAGAAGAAAAATGAATTCATGGCGATTTCAACCGGGTGATTAAAAGGGGCAGACGGACTGGGATAACAGATGAGCGAATATTTTAGTAAATTAGTTACCTGGTTCTCCATGAGAAACCCCCCCCCAATACTGCAGATTCCCTATCTGGCGGAGCTTGGTACGACGAATAGCATCGAGAAAGTCTATGGTGATAGGCGGCGACAACTGATAGTGGCAAAATGCGGTGGGGTTTGCCGGCAGCCGGCGGCGGCAACAAGCGTCGAGCTAAGTGGTTGCCGCAGCGACAGGCGGTGACATGCAGAGTCGTGAAGGAATGCAGGTGTGACTGGGACGATGGGGGAGGGGGGTTGGCGGGTTGGCGGGAGGGGGTGAGGGTTTTGTGACGTGGGGCTGGTGAGGGTTTTCTTTGTCCCTTTTTTGAATTGGGTGGTGGGGGTTTTCTGTCCCAGAATGTGTTTCAGAGGCAACTATTTGGTAGAGGCAACCCTGTGTGATTAACATCACTTCGGTGTGAGGGTGATACGGACTTCCGTTTGATCTGTGTACATCCTACGGTGTAGATGTGCGATCCATGGGGATGCGTTCTAGCCAATCAGAACACACGTGCCGCGGCACAATGAAAGTCATCCCACATGATTCCAATCTGGTAAAATCATCAAGTTTCATGGTGGATCCACATTTCCGTCATCGGTTGACCCTGAAATTCTTACCCATGCTAAACATTCATCCTAATATGCACCGTAAATGTTCAATTTTTCTGCCAACTCTCCACACGTAGCTATGCATGTTGTGGGAAAACGGTTGCTATTATAAAATTGTGTGGGAAGACCGAAAGTAACACAAATGGTTCACGCTAATAAGCTGTGTGTGATGTGGGCAATCATAGGTTGGTCTAAGAGAAGCATAAAATTCCATCAACCAAACTGATTGCATACTCATCCCACATCTAGATATGAGTATAGATATAAGCTTACTCAGGCATAGATAATAACTGTACTCAAGCATAGTTCAACTATAGTTCAACCGATAATAAGCATACTCAAGGATAGTTATCATTAAGACACTACATAGCCATAGTTCAATCCCACATCTCTTTTGCTGGTAGGCCTGCACGAAGGTGAAGCTTCTCCAGGTACTCATCTACACAGCATGCGCCACCCTGGGACAATAATTCTGTTTGAAGGAGTCAACGGCTCGTCCACTTGCATTCGTCAGGACACTTTCATACGCGTCATGAAGCTTTTGGTTGGAAACGGGCATCCAAAGCCCCAATTCCAGGCTATCACACACCTACTATGCTTTCTTGCATAAATCTACCTGAGCTTTTGCTTCTTGAACCTCCTCTGGCCATCTTCATCCTCGCTGTCAACATCATCAGATAGCACCTATACATATAGTAAAAAATGTGGCGTCAGTATATGTTATAATGAGAATTCAGCAGGTAGAGTTTATGAAACATAATATATCCTGTGAGAGCCTGATAAATAATCAAGTGATCTTGATGAAAGACATGCATAAATAGAGAGCACAACTTAGTGCAACAAAATTAAGAGTCTAATTGGTTTGCTACCAACATTTGGCAAAATCAAAAGTTGCCAACACTTGGCAACCTTTTGTGAGATTGGCAATGAACATTGGTATGCAAACTAATCTCTGAGAACATTTGGCATGCCAACGACTTTTGGCATCAAACCAATTTACATGCCGTAAAGTAGGACTAGGATTTTATGGCTATTTTTAGATAGATCCAAAGATTTTGGTTCGATTTTTTTAGCACAATCATCTATGTACATACCAATATGGAAAACAAATTGGCACAAACATATATGTAGGACATTCAAAATCAATTCTCAGGATTTGGCTATGAATTATTAGCACAAACACTAACCCTAGTCAGATTATTAGCAGAAATCATTTGTACAGAACAAACAACTAATCACTTATCATTTGTAGCATTCAAACAATCAGTACACTACATGGATCTAACGAATCTTACTCGGATTTCATGGCTTGAGGGAACATAACCATAGGATTTCTATTCCAAAAAGGGGGAGGCAGGAGTAATTAGAGAAAACCTAGGATATAGTTGTAGGGGAACGTTGCATGCAAAAAAAATGTTCTACGCACACGCAAGATCTATCCGTGGAGATGCATAGCTATGAGAGGGGAAGAGCATCTTCATACCCATGAAGATTGCTAAGTGGAAGCGTTTATCAACTCGGTTGATGTAGTGATACACCTTTTTTATCCATCCCGATCAAGTACCTAACATACGACACCTCCGCGTTCAGCACATGTTCAGCTCGATGACGTCCTCGCCTTCTTGATCCAGCAAGAGAGGCGAAGTACTAGACGAGTTCCCGCAGCACGACGATGTGGTGAAGGTGTTGGTGAAGAAAAATCTCCGTAGGGCTTCGCCAAGCACAATGGAAACTATGATGGAGGATAAACTAGAGGGGACAGGGTTGCCAGCACATGGCTTAGTGATTCTTGATGTGTTCCAGGTGCTAGCCCGGCCCCTCTATTTATATATTGAGCCCTGGGGTCGTAACTTGGAGAAAGAGCCTCCTCAAAGTTGGTTTTACCCGCAAGGAAGATTCCTTCTCGGACTTTGAGGACCAGACGCCACAGTTCTTGGCGTTTGGCCCAGACGCCATGGGCCTCGGTGTCTAGCCCAGGGCCAGACGCCAGGGTCTCCAGCGTTTGGCGCCACGGCCTCTGCAAAACTCCTTTTGAACCGACTTAAAGCCCCGTGGGCCTTACCCCTTGGCCTAACGATATCATCATATATATCAATCTTTACCTCCAGACCATTCCGGAGCTCCTCTTCATGTTCGTGATCTCATCCGGGACTCTGAACAACATTTGGTCACCAACATACATAACTCATATAATACTATATCGTCAATGAACGTTAAGCGTGCGGACCCTACGGGTTCGAGAACTATGTAGACATGACCAAGACACCTCTCCGATCAATAACTAATAGTGGAGCCTCGATGCCCGTATTGGCTCCTACATATTCTATGAAGATCTTTATCGGCCAAACCTTATGACAACATACGTAATTCCCTTTGTCTGTCGGTATGTTACTTGCCCGAGATTCGATCGTCGGTATCTCCATACCTAGTTCAATCTCATTACCGGCAAGTCTCTTTACTCGTTCCGTGATACATCATCTCATAACTAAGTCATTAGTCATTTGCTTCCAAGGCTTATTATGATGTGTATTACTGAGAGGGCCCAGAGATACGTCTTCGATACTTGGAGTGACAAATCCTAATCTTGATCTATGCCAACTCAACAAACACCTTCAGAGATACCTGTAGAGCATCTTTATGATCACCCGATTACGTTGTGACGTTCGATAGCACACAAGGTATTCCTCTGGTATTCAGGAGTTGCATAATCTCATAGTCGAAGGAATATGTATTTGACATGAAGAAAGCAATAGCAATAAACTGAACGATCAATATGCTAAGCTAACGGATGGGTCTTGTCCATCACATCATTCTGCTAATGATGTGATCCCGTTATCAAATGACAACACATGTCAATGGTTAGGAAACCTTAACCATCTTTGATTACCTAGCTAGTCTAGTAGAGGCTTACTAGGGACTCGGTATTTGTTTATGTATTCACACATGTATTTAAGTTTCCGATCAATACAATTCTAGCATGAATAATATACCTTTATCATGAATAAGGAGATATAAAATAACAACTTTATTATTGCCCAATTAAGGCATGTGCTTTATGGAAGTCCAGTTGAGCATCTTGATCTATCTCTATAGATCTTGATGCCCAATATATAAGTAGCTTCGCTGAGGTCTTTCATTGAATTTTTTTATTCAAGTATCCTTTTATGCAATCTAGAAATTTTGTATTATTTCCAAACAACAATATGTCATCCACATATAATATTAGAAATGCTATAGAGCTCCCACCCACTTCATTGTAAATACATGCTTCTCCAAAAGTCTGTATAAAACCATATGCTTTGATCACACTATCAAAATGTATATTCCAACTCCTAGAGGCTTGCACCAGTCCATAAATGGATCGCCGGAGCTTGCACACTTTGTTAGCACTTTTAGGATCGAGAAAACCTTCTGGTTGCATCATATACAACTCTTCTTTAAGATATGCATTAAGGAATGCAATTTTGACATCCATTTGCCAAATTTCATAATCGTAAAATGCGGCAATTACTAACATGATTCGGACAGACTTAAGCATCGCTACGGGTGAGAAGGTCTCACCGTAGTCAACTCCTTGAACTTGTCAAAAACCTTTCGCAACAAGTCGAGCTTTGTAGACAGTAAAATTACCATCAGCGTCAGTCTTCTTCTTGAAGATCCATTTATTCTCTATTGCTTGACGATCATCGGGCAAGTCAACCAAAGTCCACACTTTGTTCTCATACATGGATCCCATCTCAGATTTCACGGCCTCAAGCCATTTCACAGAATCCGGGCACATAATCGCTTCCTCATAGTTCGTAGGTTCATCATGGTCAAGTAACATGACCTCCAGAACAGGATTACCGTACCACTCTGGTGCGGACCATAATCTGGTTGACCTACGAGGTTCAGTAGTAACTTGATCATTAGCTTCCTCACTGATTGGTGTAGGAATCACTGGAACTGATTTCTGTGATGAACTACTTTCCAATTCGGGAGATGGTACAATTACCTCATAAAGTTTTACTTTACTCCCACTCACTTCTTTCGAGAGAAACTCCTTATCAAGAAAGGATCCATTCTTAGCAATGAATATCTTGCCTTCAGATCTGTGATAGAAGGTGTACCCAACAGTCTCCTTTGGGTATCCTATGAAGACACATTTCTCCGATTTGGGTTTGAGCTTATCAGGTTGAAGCTTTTTCACATAAGCATCGCAACCCCAAACTTTAAGAAACGACAGCTTAGGTTTCTTGCCAAACCACAGTTCACATGGTGTCGTCTCGACGGATTTAGATGGTGCCCTATTTAACGTGAATGCAGCTATCTCTAAAGCATAACCCCAAAATGATAGCGGTAAATCGGTAAGAGACATCATAGATCACACCATATCTAACAAAGTACGGTTACGATGTTCGGACACACCATTACACTGTGGTGTTCCAGGTGGCGTGAGTTGCAAAACTATTCCACATTGTTTCAAATGAATACCAAACTCATAACTCAAACATTCACCTCCACGATCAGATCGTAGATACGTTATTTTCTTGTTATGATGATTTTCCACTTCACAATGAAATTCTTTGAAGTTTTCAAATGTTTCAGACTTATGTTTCATTAAGTAGATATACCCATATCTTCTCAAATCATCTGTGAAGGTTAGAAAATAACGATAACCACCGCAAGCCTCAATACTCATTGGACCGCATACATCAGTATGTATTGTTTCCAATAAGTCAGTTGCTTGCTCCATTGTTTCGGAGAACGGAGTCTTAGTCATCCTGCCCATGAGGCATGGTTCTCAAGCATCAAGTGATTCTAAAAGCCGATCAGCATGGAGTTTCTTCATGCACTTTACATCAATATGACCTAAACGACAGTGCCACAAATAAGTTGCACTATCATTATTAACTTTGCATCTTTTGGCTTCAATATTATGAATATGTGTATCACTACAATTGAGATTCAACAAAAATAGACCACTCATCAAGGGTGAATGACCATAAAAGATATTACTCATAGAAATAGAACAACCATTATTCTCTGATTTAAATGAATAACTGTCTCGCATTAAACAAGATCCAGATATAATGTTCATGCTCAACGCTGGCACCAAATAACAATTATTTAGGTCTAATACTAATCCCGACGGTAGATGTAGAGGTAGCGTGCCGAAGGCGATCACATCGACTTTGGAACCATTTCCCACATGCATCGTCAGCTCGTCCTTAGCCAATCTTCGTTTAGTCTGTAGCCCCTGTTTCGAGTTGCAAATATGAGCAACAGAGCCAGTATCAAATACCCAAGCGCTACTACGAGCATTAGTAAGGTACACCTCAATAACATGTATATCAAATATACCTTTCACTTTGCCATCCTTCTTAGTTGCCAAATACTTGGGGCAGTTCCGCTTCCAGTGACCAGTCCCTTTGCAGTAGAAGCACTCAGTCTCAAGCTTAGGTGTAGACTTGGGTTTCTTCCCTTGAGCAGCAACTGGCTTGCTGTTCTTCTTGAAGTTCCCTTCTTCCCTTTGCCCTTTTTCTCGAAACTAGTGGTCTTGTTCACCATCAACACTTTATGATCCTTCTTGATTTCTACCTCCATAGCCTTTAGCATCGCGAAGAGCTCGGGAATTGTCTTTTCCATCCCTTGCATATTATAGTTCATCATGAAGCCTTTATAGCTTGGTGGTAGTGATTGAAGAACTCTGTCGATGAAACTATCATCAGGAAGATTAACTCCCAACTGAGTCAAGTGGTTATGGTACCCGGACATTCTGAGTATGTGTTCACTGACAGAACTATTCTCCTCCATTTTGCAGCTGTAGAACTTGTTGGAGACTTCATATCTCTCAACTTGGGCATTTGCTTGAAATATTAACATCAACTCCTGGAACATCTCATATGCTCCATGACGTTCAAAACGTCTTTGAAGTCCCGCTTCTAAGCCGTAAAGCATGTCACACTAAAATATCGAGTAGTCATCAGCTCTGCTCTGCTAGACGTTCGTAACATCTGGAGTTGCTTGTGCAGCAGGTCTCGCACCTAGCGATGCTTCCAGGACATAATTCTTCTATGCAGCAATGAGAATAATCCTCAAGTTACGGACCCAGTCCGTGTAGTTGCTACCATCATCTTTCAACTTAGGTTTCTCTATGAACGCATTAAAATTCAAGGGAACGGTAGCACGGGCCATTGATCTACCACAACATAGACATGCAAATACTATTAGGTACTAAGTTCATGATAAATTAAAGTTCAATTAATCATATTAATTAAGAACTCCCACTTAGATAAACATCCCTCTAGTCATCTAGATGATCACACGATCCATATCAACTAAACCATGTCCGATCATCACATGAGATGGAGTAGTTTTCAATGGTGAACATCACTATGTTGATCATATCTACTATATGATTCACGTTCGACCTTTCGGTCTCAGTGTTGCGAGGCCATATGTGCATATGCTAGGCTCGTCAAGTTTAACCCGAGTATTCTGCACGTGCAAAACTGGCTGTCACCCATTGTATGTGAACGTAGAGCTTATCATACCCGATCATCACGTGGTGTCTCGGTACGACGAACTTTAGCAACGGTGCATACTCAAGGAGAACACTTATACCTTGAAATTTAGTGAGGGATCATCTTATAATGCTACCGCCGTAGTAAGCAAAATAAGATGCATAAAGGATAAACATCACATGCAATCAAAATATGTGACATGGTATGGTCATCATCATCTTGTGCCTTTGATCTCCATATCCAAAGCACCGTCATGACCTCCATCGTCACCGGCTTGACACCTTGATCTCCATCGTAGCATCGTTGTCGTCTCTTCAACTATTGCTTCTGCGACTATCGCTACCGCTTACTGATAAAGTAAAGCAATTAGATGGCGATTGCATTTCATATAATAAAGCGGCAACCATAAGGCCTCTATTTTCACTTTAAGTAAAGCAACCATAAGACATTGAGTTTTTGATAGTAGATATGATCAACATAGAGATGTTCACCATTGATGACTACCCCATCTCACGCGATGATCGGACATGGGTTAGTTGATTTGGATCATGTGTCACTTAGATAACTTGAGGGATGTTAATAAGTGAGAGTTCATTAGTAATTTGATAAATTGAACTTAAATTTATCATGAACTTAGTCTTAATAGTTTTTGCATATCTATGTTGTAGATCAATAGCTCGTGATTTAGCTCCCTTATATTTTTTGATATCTCCCTAGAGAAACTAAATTGAAAGATGATAGTACTAATGATGCGGACTGGGTCCGTGATCTGAGGATTATCCTCATTGTTGCACAGAAGAATTATGTCCTTAATGCACCGCTAGGTGACAGACCTATTGCAGGAGCAGATGTTGACATTATGAACGTTTGGCAAGCTCGATATGATGACTACTTAATAGTTTAGTGTGCCATGCTTTAAGGCTTAGAACTGGGACTTCAAAAACATTTTGAACACCACAGATCATATTAGTTGTTGAAGGAAAAATGCCCAGAGGTAGTGTTCAACTTGGAGAAAGAGCCTCCTCAAAGTCGGTTTTGCCCGCAAGGAAGAGTCCTTCTCGGACTTCCAGGACTAGACGCCACAGTCCTTGGTGTCTGGCCCAGACACCATGGGCCTCGGTGTCTGGCCCAGGGCTAGACGCCATGGACTTCAGCGTTTGGCCCCCTGTACTTCGCAAAACTCCTTTTGCACCGACTTAAAGCCTCGTGGGCCTTACCCCTTGGCCTAACCATATCATCCTACATATCAATCTTTACCTTCGGGCCAATTTGGAGCTCATTGTCATGTCCGTGATCTCATCCGGGACTTCGAACAAATTCGGTCACCAACATACATAACTCATATAATACTATATCATCAACGAACGTTAAACGTGCGGACCCTACGGGTTCGAGAACTATCTAGACATGAACGAGACACCTCTCCGATCAATAACCAATAGCAGAACTTGGATGCCCATATTGGCTCCTACATATTCTACAAAGATCTTTATCGGTCGAACCTTATGACAACATACGTAATTCCCTTTGTCTGTTGGTATGTTACTTCCCCGAGATTCGATCTTTGCTATCTCCATACCTAGTTCAATCTCATTACCGGAAAGTCTCTTTACTCATTCCGTAATACATCATCTCGTAACTAACCGGCCCAGAGATACCTCTCCCATACTCTGAGTGACAAATCCTTATCTTGATCTATGACAACTCAACAAACACCTTAGGATATACATATAGAGCATCTTTATGATCACCCAATTACGTTGTGACGTTTGATAGCACACAAGGTATTCCTCCGGTATTCAGGAGTTGCATTGTAACGCCCCGGACACACCCGTCGGTGGTCGTTACTCCTGGCGGGATCTAGACTGGCCCCATTGATCAATACTAGTCTTTTCTGCGCACTTTGTCCTCACTCGTGCGCACCCGGGAGAAACTTCCCGGTTGGTCACCCATCCTGAAACTACTCCAAGCTGAGCACGCTTAACTTTGGAGTTCTTTCTGAATGGGCTCCCGGAAAAGAAGGAATTCCTTATTGATATGAGTAGTGTACCATCCTTAATAAGCCAGGCTATCACATACACCCCCACTCAGAGGAACCGATGTCCTTGTCGGGCCACAGGAACGCTCCCTCTTGGCACAAACGTCTGTGCTTCCAGTCCGGCAAATGTGCCGTGCCGTGTACCATGACGGGTCACAAACGTCATCACAACATGACCATGCACCTGTCTGCAAACATCCGTGTAACGGCGAGGGTCGGCTCTGATACCAACTTGTAACGCCCCGAACACACCCGCCGGTGGTCGTTACTCCTGGCGAGATCTAGACTGGCCCCATAGATCAATACTAGTCTTTTCTGTGCACTTTGTCCTCACTCGTGCGCACCCGGTAGCAACTTCCCGGTCGGTCACTCATCCTAAAACTACTCCAAGCTGAGCACGCTTAACTTTGGAGTTCTTTCCGAATGGGCTCCTGGAAAAGATGGAATTCCTTATTGATATGAGTAGTCTACCATCCCTAATAAGCCAGGCAATCACATGCATAATCTCATAGTCGAAGGAATATGTATTTGACATGAAGAAAGAAATAGCAATAAACTGAACGATCAATATGGTAAGCTAATGGATGGGTCTTGTCCATCACATCATTTTGCTAATGATGTGATCCCATTATCAAATGACAACACAAGTCAATGGTTAGGAAACCTTAACCATCTTTGATCAATGAGCTAGTCTTGTATAGGATTACTAGGGACTCAGTATTTGTTTATGTATTCACACATGTATTTAAGTTTTCGATCAATACAATTCTAGCATGAATAATATACCTTTATTAGGAAAAAGGAAATATAAAACAACAACTCTATTATTGCCTCTAGGACACATTTCCTTCAATATTTGCCACATAAATGGTTATAGATGACTGACAGGTTCTCCGTCAGCATTGAAATCGCCGTTGGAGTCGCTGTGGACTTTCGGCTCCGGCTTGGGAAGCAGGACGGCATCTAGTTCATCAAGGTCATGCTTCCGCCCACGTGAGACCTCGTCGATGGCGAAGACAACCTCTGTGTCCAGCTTCACGCCGTGCTCAGGTGCTTCAGCAGCCCCGGCGGCGCCACTCCCTCCGATGGTGCACTTCGGTGGCATCCTCATACACTGACGGTGGTGACGCCTAAGAACAACATCGAGGATGCAGGCGGAGAGGGAGAATTGTGTATGTAGCGAGAATGGCGGGTGTGGCTGCCTATTATGACCAGCGGCTCAAGCGCACTATTAATATGAAGAAGTGGGAGTGAGGCGATTAGCGGTCAAAGGGCTGGCTCGCATCCTAGTGAGCCTGCACAGCGGACTGCCCGCATGCCTACCATCATTTCACACAGCTACTTGCACGTCTCCCAATGATACTACGCAGAGAACACACCCCCCGTCTATTCACACACCTGCTCGCATGCCTCTTGGTCTGCCTGCATGTTGGACTGCTCGCATGCGTCCCGTCAACTCATGCCTGCTCGCACGACACATGGGACGCTTGGCAGCATGTATATTGTTTTTCTTTTTTCAGGATTAATTCCGCCGCTTTATGACTTAACAGAAGCATGGCACGTATATTGTTGGTCCAACGCACATGATTCGAATAAAATAAACCTTTTGCGATATTGGTCACCAATTATTAATAATCCCCCGTTTGTAAGAAGCTTATATCAAAACTTGTCTCAAATTTGACAAAAAGCAATATCACAGTCTATTGGTGTCGATATGACACCACGACAAGTTTCACGAATTTCAACTGAGTTTTGAATTTATTAGATTTAAAAAAATCAAGATTCTCAATGTTTGAAATTTCTTGCCATTTCTTGCATGAGGACTAAACCAACACCCAAGGACATACATATTATTTTCCAATCCATTTTGGTGCACTATCACATGTGCATGTAGTTCAAATTTGATTTTTACACATTAAATCCCTAGGAAATCAATCAACGTACAAAAACGTCTAAATCATCTCTGATTTTTTTCCAAATTTTAACATGTCACTACTCCTTTGGTCACATGTTCACTACAGAAAAAGTTTGACATGCCTCGAAGCGGAGGTGGTAGTGAGGTGGGTGGGCGGGGGGGGGGAGTGGTCTAGAGGCAAACTACGCGTCGTGAGCCTCAGTGTGGGATTGACCGGTTTGTGAGGCAGGTGCCACATCAAAGTATTGAATTGGTTATTTAAAATATTACACAACCCTTTCATACATATATTTTTGGGCCACATGCATGCATTGGTGCTCCTCGGACACTCCCTCATGCGGTTATCAGCCATGCGCCCACTCATTGGCCCATGCAGGTTATTACTTTTGACCGACAGTAAGAGGCATTTGACCAAAGGTTGATTCATCTTTGCCCGTGTTACTTTGTAGATCATGGTGAGATTCCAGATCAAAGTTCGAGCGCGTGCGTACACACATGAATCTATCCCACCGGCTCGAAGTGAGAGGGACTACGCATTGTGAACCTCTATGTAGGGCGTTTCTGGTTTACGAAGCATGTGCCTCATCTATGTTGTGCATTGGGTATTCACACATCACACAACACCTCTTTGGGCCACATGCAGGCGATGGTTGTCCTAGGACACTCACTCGCGTGCAATGCTTCCATCCGTGGGCCCATGAGGTCGTTGTCCATCACTTTGACCTACATCAAGAGAGGTTAATTGGACCAACAAGGAGGACTCTTTTTGGTTTGTGTTACGGTAGGAGTATATAGTATGCGTCGAGAGGGGGGAGGGGACCAGCATATCCTATGTGTCATGAACCTCGCTCCATTATGGGACTTTACGGTTTCTAAGGCAGGTGCCACATCAAAGTTGAGCATTGGGTATTCAAACATCACACAACACCTCTTTGGGACACATGCAGGCGCTGGTTGTCCTAAGACACTCACTCGTGTGCAGCTTTTCCATCTATGGGCCTGCGAGGTCATCGTCCATCACTTTGACCTATAGTGAGAGATGTTAATTTGACCAACAAACTACGCGTCGTGAGCCTCAGTGTGGGATTGACCGGTTTGTGAGGCAGGTGCCACATCAAAGTCTTGAATTGGTTATTTAAAATATTACACAACCCTTTCATACATATATTTTTGGGCCACATTCATGCATTGGTGCTCCTCGGACACTCCCTCGTGCGGTTATCAGCCATGCGCCCACTCATTGGCCCACGCAGGTTATTACTTTTGACCGACAGTGAGAGGCATTTGACCAAAGGTTGATTCATCTTTGCCTGTGTTACTTTGTAGATCATGGTGAGATTCCAGATCAAAGTTCGAGCGCGTGCGTACACACATGAATCTATCCCACCGGCTCGAAGTGAGAGGGACTACGCATTGTGAACCTCTGTGTAGGGCGTTTCTGGTTTACGAAGCATGTGCCTCATCAAAGTTGTGCATTGGGTATTCACACATCACACAACACCTCTTTGGGCCACATGCAGGCGGTGGTTGTCCTAGGACACTCACTCGCGTGCAACGCTTCCATCCGTGGGCCCATGAGGTCGTTGTCCATCACTTTGACCTACATCAAGAGAGGTTAATTGGACCAACAAGGAGGACTCTTTTTGGTTTGTGTTACGGTAGGAGTATATAGTATGCGTCGAGAGGGGGGAGGGGACCAGCATATCCTATGTGTCATGAACCTCGCTCCATGTGGGGACTTTACGGTTTCTAAGGCAGGTGCCACATCAAAGTTGAGCATTGGGTATTCAAACATCACACAACACCTCTTTGGGCCACATGCAGGTGCTGGTTGTCCTAAGACACTCACTCGCGTGCAGCTTTTCCATCTATGGGCCTGCAAGGTCATCGTCCATCACTTTGACCTATAGTGAGAGATGTTAATTTGACCAACAAGGAGGATTCTTTTTGGTTTGTGTTATGGTAGGAGTATATAGTACACGTCGAAGAGGGAGGAGGGGACCAGCATATACTATGGATCCTGAGCCTCGCTCTGTGTGGGGACTTTATAGTTTCTGAGGCAGGTGCCACATCAAATTTGTGCATTTATGTAGAAGCATTTGAAATACTTAAGAAAGCCTTGATTTCTGCAGCTATTGTTCAATCACCTGATTGGAATTTACCCTTTGAAATTATGTGTGATGCTAGTGATTATGCTGTTGGTGCTATTCTAGGACAAGGAGTTGATAAAAAGTTGAATGTTATTCATTATGCTAGTGAAACTCTAGACATTGCCCAGAGAAATTATGCTACTACTGAAAAAGAATTCTTAGCAGTTATTTTTGCTTATGATAAGTTCAGATCTCATATTGTTGATTCTAAACTAACTGTTCACACTGATCATGCTGCTATTAAATATCTTATGGAAAAGAAAGATGCTAAACCTAGACTTATTAGATGGGTTCTCTTGTTACAAGAATTTGATTTGCATATAATTGATAGAAAGGGAGCTGAGAACCCCGTTCCAGAAAACTTGTCTAGGTTAGAAAATGTTTTTGATGACCCACTGCCTATTGATGATAGTTTCCCTGATGAGAAATTAGCTGTCATAAATGTTTCTCATAATACTCCATGGTATGGTAATTATGCTAATTACATTATTGCTAAATTTATACCACCTAGTTTCACATACCAGCAAAAAAGTTTTTCTATGATTTAACACATTACTTTTGGGATGTCCCACACCTTTATAAAGAAGGAGTAGATGGTGTTATTAGATGTTGTGTGCCTGAGCATGAACAGGAACATATCATATGCAAGTGTCACTCCGAGGCCTACGGAGGACACCATGCTGGAGATAGAACTGCACACAAGGTATTACAATCTGGTTTTTATTGGCCTACTCTCTTCAAGGATGCTCGTATGTATGTCTTGCCTTGTGATGAATGCCTAAGAATTGGTAATATTAGTGGATGTTAGGAAATGCCAATGAATTATTCACTTGTTATTGAACCATTTGATGTTTGGGATTTTGATTATATGGGACTTTTTCCTTCCTCTAATGGGTATAAACATATTTTAGTTGCTGTTGATTATGTTACTAAGTGGGTAGAAGCTATTCCAACTAGTAGTGCTGATCATAACACTTCTATTAAGATGCTTAAAGAAGTTATTTTTTCGAGGTTTGGAGTCCCTAGATATTTGATGACTGATGGTGGTTCACATTTTATTCATGGTGCTTTCCGTAAATTGCTTTCTAAGTATGATGTTAATCATATAATTGCATCTCCTTATCACCCTCAGTCTAGTGGTCAAGTAGAATTGAGCAATAGAGAAATTAAATTGATCTTGCAAAAGACTATTAATAGATCTAGAAAGAATTGGTCTAAGAAACTTGATGATGCCTTATGGGCTTATAGGACTGCTTATAAGAACCCTATGGGTATGTGTCCGTATAAAATGGTTTATGGAAAATCATGTTACTTACCTCTTCAACTAGAGCAAAAAGCTTATTGGGCGATCAAAGAGCTCAACTATGATTTCAAACTTGCTGGCGAGAAGAGGTTATTTGACATAAGCTCGCTTGATGAATGGAAAACCCAAGCCTATGAGAATGCCAAGTTGTTTAAAGAAAAGTTTAAAAGATGGCATGACAAAAGAATACAAAAGCGTGAGTTTAATATAGGTGATCATGTTTTTCTATACAACTCTCGTTTAAGATTTTTTGCAGGAAAGCTTCTCTCTAAATGGGAAGGTCCTTACATCATCGAGGAGGTTTATCGTTTCGGTACCATCAAAATCAACAATGCCGAAGGTACTAACCCGAAGGTGGTAAACAGTCAAAGAATCAAACATTATATTTCAGGTACTCCCATAAATGTTGAGACAAATATAATTAATACCATAACACCGGAGGAGTACATAAGGGATACTTTCTAGAACATTTCAGACTCCAAAAAGGAATAGGTATGTGGTATGGTAAGTAAACCGACTCCAAAATGTTTCCAATGGAAATTTTTCTCCATTTTGGAATATTTAAAAAATTAGGAAAATTAAAAGTAGTCCAAAGAGCTCACGAGGAGGCGGCAAGGCAGGAGGGCGCATCCTATGCCCCTGGGCGTGGCCCCACCCTTATGGCCACGTCGTGTACCCTCCGAACTCTATTTTCTTGCACAATACTTCTTTTGGTCGGTAAAAATTCATTATATAATCTCCTAAAGGTTTTCTCCACCGTATCACGACAATATCTCATGTTTTTGTTTTGAGCTGTGTCTGAGCAGATTAGAACAAGATGTCTTCGCAAGAGTCAGTCAGGGAGAATCATGTCTCTCACCCCACACACCAGGCCCAAGAGCATACATCGAAGCAGACCACTTTTGGCAATCAACAGAGGAAGATATGGAGGCTGACTTGAAAAGGGTGGATGCCATGGAGGAGGACTGTTGGATTTTGGGTTCCGCAGACCCTTGAGAGGTTCAAACTCTGGGGTGCGTGCGAAGAACTCAACCTGCCCAGTGTGCCTACTCGCTAATCTCACGGCCTAGCTCGATGAACTAGAAGGAAACGGGACACAACAGTTACACACGTTTGGGCCACCTAGCAGTGTAAAATCCTACTCCTGCTTTTTGGTGGATTGGCCTCGAGGGGCTGAGGATGAACTAGTACAATGGGAGAACAACCTCAGGAGGAGGCGTGTTCTTGTGCTCGAGTGAGCTGGTGTAGCGACCCGACCTCAGACTGTCAAGTCTCTATGCTTCAGTGTCATCCCTGGATCGGTAATGCTGACACACACAATACTCGAAGGATTTATAACAGAGTAGCAATCACACACATATTACATCGAATGTCTCAAGAGAGAACTTATTACAATAATATGTCTTAAGGTCATCTAATACGATAACATCGGAAGGCTTGGAAGATAAAGTGAGTCCATCAACTCCAACGGCATAGCTGAGCTGCACGGCAACGACCTAATGTACCTTACTCCTTGTCTGAAAAGTTTGCAACATAATACGTTGCAGCCCGAAAACGGGTCAACACATGGAATATGCTGGCAATATAACACAATAGAGCAAGAACAAAATAATGCTATCGCTATATGCATATATGGCTAGTGGAAAGCTCTATGGTTTATAGTTTTTGCGAAAAGCCAATTTTCCCTACAACAAAGGAATAGATTTTAAATTTTACTATCATGGTAGTTAAAACATCATTGAGAAGGTTCCTCCAACTCAATCCCAATTAAAGTGATTAACAACCCAACAATATTAATTAAACATGATGAGATACATGTGATAACCCAAGTACTAGATACTCAAGAATTGTCCATAACCGGGGACACAGCTAACCATGATTAGATTGTACACTTTGCAGAGGTTTGCGCACTTTTCCCCACAAGACTCAATCTCCTCTGTTGGATTTCTCGGACTACAGGGTGTTTGAGAAACGGATGACCGAGACACAGTCTTTCAGAAACATTAACTCTCTACTCCGGACAGACCATACCAAACCTACATCCCACTACCTGCTGATCCGCCTCTTCAAGAGCTTCACATAACTTACTCAACTATGCTAGAGCCCATAATAGCTTGTGGCTGCACACGGAAGTTTCTACCATGAATCATCTCAGTTCCGTTTGAGCCTGGGTGGCGGTCCATAGGAAGATCACACGGGTACTCCGGGATTTCCAAAAAATACAGGCAACACTGGGTACTCCAGGTGCCTCAATCCACCCAGTTGTTTGATTAAGTTGCCACCTTAAGTTGAACCATTAATTTAACAATCTCACATCTGTCATGGATTTCACTCAAACCCAAACCACGTCTACGAGCATAACATAGCATAGTAATATAAGCAACACGTAGAGTAACTCCCAAGGGTTTGAATGTAACAGGGCAATAGGTTCTACCTCATCAACTACTTCCCATCCCACAAGTTAATGACATCCTAATCAATGCAATGTTTGAGGATGGGAACTAATGCATAAAAACTAGGTGATAAAGGGGTATGATCAAAGTGTTACTTGCCTTGCTGACGATCTGCGAAACCTAGGGACTCGTAGTAGCACGCTTCACACTCCGGGTGTTCTATCACAAGCAACCAATAGCATACATAAGTAACAAGCAACGATGCACAAGAAAAACTCAAATAAAAGAGGTTGACCATAAAGTTCAAATTAAGAACTCTGGTTCGCAAAAAGAATCAAATCGAACGGAGCAATGAAACTCAAACGGCGAAAGAAAGAAGCTTCATTTACTAATCTGAAACTAGGTCATATTTTACAGTAGATAAAACTTGTTTGAGTTGGTTAAACGGAAAGAGGGTTTCGAGATGAAACTCTAGGCGCTTGAATCGCCTGATTCCGACTAACGAGCGAAAAGATAAACATAAACTAAGATCGGATCAGAAATCGCGATCAAAGAAAATCGCGGAATAAATCCGATAAAAGAAAACTGACGAACAGACTAACGAACGAGCGTTCGTTAGCTGTATCTAACGGGTGAAGAACCGTTCGTTAAAACGAACGTTCGGACGAACGCCCGCTAACTAGAAGAACCGAAAAAAACCGGCGAATCCAAAAAAACGGATCTAGGGTTTTAAAAAAACACGAATGGTTTTATAAAAAAACCGGCGGCGGAGTCCGGTGACTACCTCCGGCGAGAGGTCCGGCGAAGCGAGGTGCGGCGGCGGAGCGGCGGCTCGCGGGGCGGCGGCGGCGCTCGTCTGCGGCGACGGCGGCTAGGCGCGGCGCGGGTGGCGGGGCTAGGCGCGGGGCGGCGGTGTCTGTGGGGGTGGGGCTCAAGCGGCGCGTATATAATAGGGCGGGGCGGGGCGGCTTGGAGGAGGGGCCAAGGCGGCGGCGGTGGAGTCCAGCTCAGACTCCTTGTCCGAGTCGACGGCGGCGTCCTGGCTCGGCTGGGCCTTAGGCCCAGTCGGGCGCGGGAACTTAAAAAACATTTCGCCAACTGAAATAAAATCCTAGAAAAAAATAAATAAAAAAACTAAAAAAGCCAAAATAAATTTTCACCGTCTAAATAAAATATTTAGAACGAGATGAACATTTTCTTGGCCCTAAAATGCAATTTTGAAAACGTGCAATTTTTCTAATGCAAATTGCAATAAAATCCAAATGGAACAAACATTTGATTTTAATATTTTCCTCCAATATTTCATTTATTTTGGAGAAGTCATATTATCTCCTCTCTTGTATTTTAATATGAAATATTTTCGGAGAGAAAAATAATTAAAACCAAAATCCTCGTTTCAAAATTTGATAAAAGAATCAAATATGAAAACCGGGAAATCCCCAACTCTCTCCGAGGGTCCTTGAGTTGCTTAGGATTTCGAGGATTATGGAACGGAAAAGCAATAAAACATGATATGCAATGATGATCTAATGTATAACATTCCAAATTGAAAATTTGGGATGTTACAAACCTACCCCCCTTAAGATGAATCTTGCCCTCGAGATTCGGGCTGGCTAGAAAATAGGTGCGGGTGGTCTTTGCGGAGATCATCCTCTCATTCCCAGGTGGCTTCGTCTTCGGTATGGTGGCTCCACTGAACTTTACAAAACTTGATAACCTTACTTCGGGTGATTCTGCTGGCAAACTCAAGAATCTTAACTGGTTTCTCCTCATAAGTCAAATCACTATCCAACTGAATCGCCTCCAGGGGTACTGTATCTCTTAGCGGTATATCTGCCATCTCAGCATGACACTTCTTCAGCTGTGAAACGTGAAACATGTCATGAACTCCTGACAATCCCTCGGGTAACTCCAACTTGTAGGCAACTTCTCCCATCCGTTCCAAAATACGATATGGTCCTACAAATCTCAGGGCTAACTTTCCCTTAACTCCAAAATGTTTCACTCCTTGCAAGGGTGATACTCGCAGATATGCTCGATCTCCAATTTCATAGGTTACCTCCTTGCGTTTTGAGTCATCATAACTCTTCTGCCTGGATTGAGCAATCTTCAATCTGTCACGAATTAATTTAACCTTCTCCTCAGACTCCTTGATCAAGTCTGGTCCAAACAACTGTCGGTCTCCTACCTCGTCCCACATTAACGGTGTTCTGCATCTTCGTCCATACAGGGCTTCAAACGGTGCCATCTTCAAACTAGCTTGATAGCTATTGTTGTAGGAAAACTCTGCGTATGGCAAATTGTCATCCCAACTAGATCCATAATCTAGTGCACAGGCTCTCAACATGTCCTCCAAAATTTGGTTGACTCTCTCTGTTTGTCCATCCGTCTGCGGGTGAAATGCTGTACTAAACTCCAATCTCGTTCCCAGGGTCTGCTGCAACTGGTGCCAAAACTTTGAGGTAAACTGTGTTCCTCGATCTGATACGATGGTCCTTGGAACTCCATGCAGACATACGATCCTGGACATATATATCTTGGCCAACTTTGCACTCGTATAGGTGGTTTTCACTGGGATGAAGTGATCTACTTTGGTCAAGCGATCAACTACTACCCATATGGAATCATATCCTGTTTTGGTCCTGGGCAATCCAGTGAAAAAGTCCATGCCCAGTTTATCCCACTTCCATTCGGGTATCGGCATAGGCTGTAACAGTCCTGCTGGCTTCTGATGCTCTGCCTTCACGCGCTGACATACATCACATACGGCTACATACTCGGCAATATCCTTCTTCATACCGGCCCACCAGAAACGTTCCTTCAAATCCAAATACATCTTGGTGTTTCCGGGGTCTATCGAGTATGGTGAGTCATGGGCCTCTTGAAGTATTAACTTCCTGATCTTCTGGTTATTGGGCACATAGATTCGGTCCTCAAACCATAAGGTATCATGCTCATCCTCACGAAAACCTTTGGCCTTTCCTTTGCCCATCTTCTCCTTTATCTCGGCAATCTCTTTGTCATCCTTCTGAGCTTCCCGAATCTTGTCCAGCAATGTCGACTAGACCTCCATTGTTGCAACGGATCCTCTAGGAACAATCTCCAATCGAAGTTCCATGATATTCTCTGCTAATTCCTTCGGCAGTCCCTTGCTTTCAAGGATGTTAGCATAACTCTTCCAGCTCAAAGCGTCTGCTACGACATTGGCCTTTCCTGGATGATAGTGTAGCTTCATGTCATAATCCTTTATAAGTTCCAACCATATCCTCTGTCTAAGGTTCAGTTCCTTCTGGGTGAAAATGTACTTCAAGCTCTTATGGTCCGTGTACACATCACAACGGTTTCCAATAAGGTAATGTCTCCAGGTCTTCAATACATGTACTACGGCTGCTAACTCCAAATCATGCGTGGCATAGTTCAACTCATGAGGTTTTAGTTGTCGCGAGGCATACGAAACAACTCTCCCGTCCTGCATAAGCACACATCCAAGTCCTAAGCGTGAGGCATCGCAGTACACTTGGAACTCCTTATGTATATCTGGCAGTGTTAGTACTGGCGCTGTAGTCAAAAATTTCTTTAATTCCTGGAAACTTGCCTCGCAATCTTCTGTCCATTTAAACTCAGTATCCTTCTTCAACAGTTCAGTCATTGGCTTTGCAATCTTGGAAAAATTCTCGATGAATCTCCGGTAGTATCCTGCGAGTCCAAGAAAACTGCGGATCTCGCTAACTGAAGTGGGTGCCAACCATTCAATGACTGATTGAATTTTGCTGGGGTCTACTGCTATACCTTCTCCCGATATAACATGTCCAAGGAACCCAACTTCCTTCAACCAAAATTCGCATTTGCTAAACTTAGCATACAACTGGTGTTCCCTGAGTTTCTCGAGAACTAAGCGCAATGCTCCTTGTGCTCCTCCTCGTTCTTCGAGTATACCATAATATCATCAATAAACACCACAACAAACTTGTCCAAATACTCCATGAACACCTTGTTCATCATGCTCATGAAATAGGCAGGGGCGTTAGTCAGTCCAAATGACATGACCATGTACTCGTATAATCCATATCGTGTTGTGAACGCTGTCTTCGGTATATCCTTCTCTCGTATCTTCAACTGATGATACCCTGATCGCAAATCGATCTTCGAAAACACTTTAGCTCCTTGCAACTGATCAAACAGATCGTTGATCATCGGCAGTGGGTACTTGTTCTTAGTCGTCACTTCATTTAATGCTCGATAATCAACAACCATCCTCAGGGATTTATCCTTCTTCTCAACCAAAAGTACTGGGGCTCCCCAAGGTGATGAACTTCTTCGGATGTATCCTTTCTCCAATAACTCCTTGATCTGTTTCTTAATTTCTTCCAGATCATTTGCGGGCATCCGATAGGGTCTCTTGGATATTGGTCCTGTACCTGGCAACAGCTCTATCAAAAACTCAATGTCTCTATCTGGTGGCATGCCTGGTAACTCCTCTGGAAAAACATCTGGGTAATCCTTCACTACAGGCACTTCCTCCTGAACAACTCCCGTAAGGGCATTCACTTGACTCCTCCTAGGCAGATGCCTAGATACATACTTAATCCTTTTCCCTTCCGGGGTGGTGAGATAAATCGACTTACTAGCACAGTCAATGCTTCCTCCAAACTTTGACATCCAGTCCATACCCAATATCACATCCAGTCCTTGTGACTCCAAGATAATTAGGTCGGACGGAAAAACATGTGTATCAATGGTTAAGGGTATCTGGTCACACCATCGGCTGGCCATATACTCTGCTCCGGGTGAACTTACTAAAAGAGGGGTCCTAAGGGTTTGGGTTGGTAGTTTAAACTTATCCACGAATCCCCTTGATATGTATGAATGCGATGCACTAGTATAAAAAAGAACAAGACAGGTAAACGACTTAACCAAAAACTTACCTATTACCGCGTCCGGCTGCTCTTCAACCTCCTCCATGTTAACGTGGTTCACTTGTCCTTTGTTGAATGGATTTGGCTTCTTCCCAGCACTCCCATTTCCATTTCCATTCTTTCCTTCAGGGCACTCCGTGGCGTAGTGTCCAGTCTTCCCGCACTTGAAACAAGTAACATGACTTAAGTCCCTTTTGGCGGGTGTGGCTGGGTTGGGGCGGTTATGATTATTGTTGGTTCCGTTCCCATTCCCATTTTTAGAACCATTGTGGTTATGCGATCCTCCTCAAGTGTGGTTGTGACCTCCATGGTTATGAACAAGTCCTCCCGAGTTCGGGGTTTGGCAAGGTTTCTGCTGAGCTCCTGAGTTACACTTCCCTTGTCCATACTTCCTCTTGCGGCTCTCAATCTGCTGTTGCTTCCCTTCAATCATAAGAGCCTTATCTACCAACTCCTGGTAGTTGTTGAAGGTTGCTACCATCAACTGCATACTCATCTCATCATTCAGCCCTTCCATAAACTTCTCCTGCTTCGCGGCATCTGTGGCCACATCATCAGGGGCGTAGTGAGATAACTTGCTAAACTCATCCACGTACTGAGCCACAGTACGGTTCCCCTGGCGTAGGTTGCGGAACTCCGGCTTCTTCATTTGCATATCTCCAGTGGAGACATGGGCTATGCGGAAAGCTTGCTGAAACTGGTCCCAAGTGACATTGGCTATAGGAAAAGTGGCTGTGTAATTCTCCCACCATGAGGCTGCTGGTCCATCCAATTGATGTGCGGCAAAGCGCACTCTCTCAGCATCTGTGCAACCTACGGTGGTCAACTCCCTTCCAATACGGCGTAGCAAATCGTCCGCAACTATGGGCTCGGTGCTACTGGAAAACACCGGTAGCTGTAACCTTAGAAAACGGGCTAGGTTGTCCACGGGCGGCGGGTTGTTGTGGTTGGTTTTGTTGTTGTTGTTGTTGTTGTTGTTGCCCTGATTCTGAACTAGCAATTGCATCAACGTATTCTGCTGTTGGATCAACTGGGTGAGCTCCGGTGGGAAGGCAAAACCGGTGTCACATCTCGGAGGCATCTGAGGGGTTTAGATGGAAGAGATTTAGAATAGAAAAGAGGTCTAATGAGAAAACACTACCCATATGCACATGAGACAAACACAATCATTTCACTCAATCAATCAAGCAAGGGCATACAAACGATCTAGAAGTATTGCACAAGTGTTCAACTACTACTAAATACATGGGGGGATACTAGTGATATATGGCAGTCATCTAGAAATTTTTATCGGTGGAAGACTCCATGATGTCTTCTCCAGCTTCGTCTTCATAGTCATCATCACTAGGATTGGAATCGGTGTCGTCGATGATGATGTAGTTGTCCGGGCAAGTGGGATCTTCGTCTTCGTCTCCCGGTGCTGGTCCTCCCATGAATACTCCGATCTTCTTGACTAGGTCGTCATTCTTCTCCAGTAGTGTCTTGATTTCCTCCTCATATCCATCGCGTGTAAACTTGAGTTCTTCCTCCATCTCAATGATCCTAGTCTTTGCCTTCTTCAAGTCCATCATTTCCGTGCACATCTAGTTTTCCGGACGTCGGATGTGCTGGTTTAACTCCTGGATGAAAGCTGCAATGGATCTATCCTTCCTGGTGCTGATTACTTCCCATTGCTCGTCTTGGCGCCCACATATTTGGTAAATAGTGTCCTTCAGCTCCCTGTTGTAAACTTCTCCAATGCGTCCAATGGTAATGTGGGCTGCCATGCTCTTGCCTAGACTCCAGGTGGGTGCTTCGAAAGAAAACTCTATGGGTTTAGAAGTTGGCGAGAACGTCCTTCCTGGAACTTGTACTTGAATCATCCAGCGCTCCTCTTCAGGTAAAGTGGCATTGTGCGTCCCGGTGAAGTTTGGTATTCCAATGTTCAAGTACCTAGTGACTTCCTTCAAGTGACGTCCAAAAGGTGTGTCTTCATCCGGTTGTGCAAACTTGTTCTTCATCTCCGTCATCCTAAAGAGTAGAAAATGGAGAGGAGTCAGAAATGAGAAGAGAGGTGTGACCTAGGGTTTATCTTAGTGGTCGTGTCCTACACTCAGCATGTGCTCTGATACCATCTTGTATCGACCCGACCTCAGACGGTCAAGTCTCTGTGCTTCAGTGTCATCCCTGGATCGGTAATGCTGACACACACAGTACTCGAAGGATTTATAACAGAGTAGCAATCACACACTTATTACATCGAATGTCTCAAGAGAGGACTTATTACAATAATATGGCTTAAGGCCATCTAATACGATAACAGCGGAAGGCTTGGAAGATAAAGTGAGTCCATCAACTCCAACGGCATAGCTGAGCTGCACGGCAATGACCTAACGTACCTTACTCCTCGTCTGAAAAGTCTGCAACATAATACGTTGCAGCCCGAAAACAGGTCAGCACATGGAATATGCTGGCAACATAACACAATAGAGCAAGAACAAAATAATGCTATCACTATATGCATATATGGCTGGTGGAAAGCTCTATGGTTTATAGTTTTTGCAAAAAGCCAATTTTTCCCTACAACAAAGGAATAGATTTTAAATTTTACTATCATGGTAGTTGAAACATCATTGAGAAGGTTCCTCCAACTCAATCCCAATTAAAGTGATTAACAACCCAACAATATTAATTAAACATGATGAGATACATGTGATAACCCAAGTACTAGATACTCAAGAATTGTCCATAACTGGGACACAGCTAACCATGATTATATTGTACACTCTGCAGATGTTTGCGCACTTTTCCCCACAAGACTCGATCTCCTTTGTTGGATTTCTCGCACTACAGGGTGTTTGAGAAACGGATGACCGAGACACTGTCTTTCAAAAACATTAACTCTCTACTCTGGACAGACCATACCAAACCTACATCCCATTACCTGCTGATCTGCCTCTTCAAGAGCTTCACGTAACTTACTCAACTATGCTAGAGCCCATAATAGCTTGTGGCTGCACACGGAAGTTTCTAGCATGAATCATCTCAGTTCCCTTTGAGCCTGGGTGGCGGTCCATAGGAAGATCACACTGGTACTCCGAGATTTCCAAAAAATACAGGCAACACTGGGTACTCCAGGTGCCTCAGTCCACCCAGTTGTTTGATTAAGTTGCCACCTTAAGTTGAACCATTAATTTAACAATCTCACATCTGGCATGGATTTCACTCAAACCCAAACCACGTCTACGAGCACAGCATAGCATAGCATAGTAATATAAGCAACACGTAGAGTAACTCCCAAGGGTTTGAATGTAACAGGGCAATAGGTTCTACCTCATCAACTACTTCCCATCCCACAAGTTAATGACATCCTAATCAATGCAATGTTTGAGGATTGGAACTAATGCATAAAAACTATGTGATAAAGGGGTATGATCAAAGTGTTACTTGCCTTGCTGACGATCTGCGAAACCTAGGGACTCGTAGTAGCACGCTTCGCACTCCGGGTGTTCTATCGCAAGCAACCAATAGCATACATAAGTAACAAGCAACGATGCACAAGCAAAACTCAAATAAAAGAGGTTGACTAGAAATTTCAAATTAAGAACTCTGGTTCGCAAAAAGAATCAAATCGAACGGAGCAATGAAACTCAAACGGCGAAAGAAAGAAGCTTCGTTTACTAATCTAAAACTAGGTCAAATTTTACAGTAGAGAAAACTTGTTTGAGTTGGTCAAACGGAAAGAGGGTTTCGAGATGAAACTCTAGGTGCTTGAATCACCTGATTCTGACGAACGAGCGAAAAGATAAACAGAAACTAAGATCGGATCAGAAATCGCGATCAGAGAAAATCACAGAATAAATCCGATAAAAGAAAACCGACGAACAGACTAACGAACGAGCGTTCGTTAGCTGTATCTAACGGGCTAAGAACCGTTTGTTAAAATGAACGTTCAGACGAACGTCCGCTAACTAGAAGAACCGAGTAAAACCAGCGAATCTGAAAAAATGGATCTAGGGTTTAAAAAAAACCAAATGGTTTTATAAAAAAACCGGCGGCGGAGTCCGGTGACTACCTCCGGCGAGAGGTCCGGCGAGGCGAGGTGCGGCGGCGGAGCGGCGGCTCGCGGGGCGGCGGCGGCGTTCGGCGGCGCTCGGCTGCGGCGGCGGCGGCTAGGTGCGGCGCGGGCGACGGGGCTAGGCGCGGGGCGGCGGTGGCTGTGGGGGTGGGGCTCGGGCGGCGCGTATATAAAGGGGCGGGGCGGAGGGGCCAAGGCGGCGGCGGTGGAGTCCGACTCGGACTCCTTGTCCGAGTCGGTGGCGGTGGCCTTGCTTGGCTGGGCCTTAGGCCCAGTCGGGCGCGGGAACTTTAAAAAAATAATTTAGCCGACCGAAATAAAATCCTAGAAAAAAATAAATAAAAAAACTAAAAATGCCAAAATAAATTTTCACCGTCTAAATAAAATATTTAGAACGAGATGAACATTTTCTTGGCCCTAAAATGCAATTTTGAAAACGTGCAATTTTTCTAATGCAAACAAAATTGCAATAAAATCCAAATGGAATAAATATTTGATTTTAATATTTTTCCTCCAATATTTCATTTATTTTGGAGTAGTCATATTATCTCCTCTCTTGTATTTTAATATGAAATATTTTCAGAGAGAAAAATAATTAAAACCAAAATCCTCGCTTCAAAATTTGATAAAAGAATCAAATATGAAAACCGGGAAATCCCCAACTCTCTCCGAGGGTCCTTGAGTTGCTTAGGATTTCGAGGATTACGGAACGGAAAGGCAATAAAACATGATATGCAATGATGATCTAATGTATAACATTCCAAATTGAAAATTTGGGATGTTACAGCTGGTGAGTTGGTCAGGGTGGAATGGATCTCTCCCCTCCCCTGGTAGTGGCCAGGCCCTAGTTATAGTGGCCTTGGTCCTCTTCCCAAATGAAGACGGGAAGGGATCCCACAACGGCCAAATTCAAAGGTTCAATGTCGGTGTTCTAGGAAAGGGGGTCCCCAGACTTGCCTGCCTGCGCCCGCAGCATGGCTCCACTTGTGGCCCTGTACGTCCCATCTTCACCAGCAAGCACTCAGGACCCTCACGAGGGGCCAAGCCTCACGAGGCAGACGACACAAGACCTCCTCAGGGGTAGCCTCACCAGGCTGGCTCGCGAGGGGCGGGGAGATCAAGGCGAGGGGTACCTCACGAGGTTCCTGTGACACAAGCCATGACGACTGGAACCAGGCGTGCGCCAGTGTCCTCGTTTCCTCTTTGGTGCTAAAGGGGCAAGCGCAGACGAGGAGTCCTGAGGCATCAGGCAAAAGGTTTCCATATCAGTGCAACAAGACCAAGACCAACAGGACGGTAGGACGGAGTTCACCATGGAGCCCAAGACGGTGTCACCACTAGAGCGTTTGGAAGGCGAAGACTACTTTTGTCAGGATAGCTTGTACTAGTTGTCTCCCTTCGAATTTGGCCGTTGTGGAATCCCTTCCCGCTCAATATTTGGGAATGGGACCAGGGCATCTATAAATAGAACTAGCCACCACCATAACGGGAGAGATATGATTCCGATCCTCAACCACTCAAGCACACCAAGCACAAGAACACCTCTCCTCGCGAGGCTGTTCTTCCCTTTGTAACTGTTCATGCTTAGCCCAAGAGGCAATCCACCACACCACACTGGAGTAGGGTATTACACCACAACGGTGGCCCGAACTAGTATAAATCTTGTGCTTCACGTTCTTTGGATTCGTCGAGCTAGGCCATGAGATCATAGAGTGTGCGAGCTAGAGAGGGGGAGAGATCTTCGTGCGCACCCCAGTGTTCAAACCTCAAGGGTTTTGCCGGAACCCGAAATCCGACATTTGGCGCGCCAGGTAGGGGTGCGTCGAAGCTTTGCTCCCCCGACGGCCTCTCCTCTCCGACCGACTCTCATGGACGCCACCTCTTCTCCGACTAGATTGACGGGCGCCCTCCGCAGCGCCGGGGGGCTCCAGGCCTTCACCCCCGCCTTGCGGCGGGTGAAGTGGCCGCAAAAGTTCAAGCTGGAGATGCCTCCCCGTTAAGATGGTGCGGCGGATCCGGCAACCTTCCTGCTGGCATATGAGGAGGCCGTCTTGGAGGCCGGGGGTGACGGTAAGGTCATGGCCAATTGCCTCCCAATGGCCCTGGCTGGCGTGCCGTGCGCCAGGCTCCTCCATCAGCCAGAATCTTCCGTGGCCTCCTAGGAGGAGCTGCGTGACCTCTTCATCGCACACTTCGGAGGACCGGCACCCCTTGTCACTGCGGCCCTCCTCGGTGGCTCGTAGGCGCCGCCCTCGGACCATCACACCAAGCCGTTCTTTCTCCAGATCAGCGCCGTCTCCACACGGCAGGGGGCTCCTCGGGTACCCAACGCTGGCCTAGTTCATGGCAGCCACTCATCCTGCCTACAACCACATGAAGATGCCAGGAAGCAAAGACATCCTCATAGTGGTTGGAGACACCAAGGAAGCCGTGGCGGCCCTCAAGCTCGCCCTCAGGGCCATGGCAGCGGCTTGCCCGACCGAGAAGGTAGTGTCCAGAACCAAGGGGGCTGCACCGACCAAGAAGAAGCAGCTGTTCACTCAGGGTCAAGCCAAGACGAAGAAGATACCGGTCGACAAGGACGAGCCTCTGGCGCCACCTTTACCATAGGCGCCGACTCGCCCCAGATCAAGAAAAAGAGTTGGTGGACTTGTTGCGGGCGAACAGGGAAGTATTCGCCTGGGAACCCAAGCACCTGGGTGGGGTCCCAAGAAAAGTGATCGAGCATCATCTGAGGGTATGCCCCAATGTGCGCCCTGTGAAGGAGACGGCAAGGCAGCAATCCACGGAGAAGCAGTCCTTCATTGCTCAGAAAACCCACAAGCTGGAGACAGCGGGTGTCATTCGCAAAGTCCGGTACACAGAGTGGCTGGCGAATCCAGTCATCATGCCGAAGAAAGGAGGGAAGGAGCGCATGTGTGTCGACTTCACCAACCTCAACAAGGCTTGCCCTCAAGACCCATTCCCGCTGCTGCGCATCGACCAGATTGTCGACTCCACCGCCGAGTGCGATCTGCTATGTTTCCTGGATGCATTCTCAGGCTACCACCAGATCAAGATGGTGGTGGAAGATGAGGAGAAGACAGCTTTCCTGACCCCATGCAGGGTGTACTGCTACACATGCATGCCATTCGGACTACGCAACACAGGAGCGACCTTCCAAGGACTGATACACATCGCCTTGGGGCAGTAGCTCGGAAGAAACACCGAGGCCTATGTCGACGACATTGTGGTGAAGTCTCGGGAGGCAAGAACTCTGATTCAGGACCTGGAGGAGACCTTCGCAAGCCTACACAAGGTGGACTTGCGGCTCAACCCAGAGAAGTGTGTGTTTGGTGTCCCTTCGGGCAAGCTACTGGGCTTCCTCGTGTCTCACAGGGGGATCAAGGCCAACCCAGAGAAGGTCAAGCCAATCGAAGACATGAGCCCACCACAAAACCTCAAGGAGATGCAGAAGCTTGCAGGCCGTGTGACTTCGTTGGGGTGCTTCATCTCCAAGTTAGGGGAGCGTGCATTGCCGTTCTTCAAGCTGATGAAGAAGACGGGTCCGTTTGAATGGACCCCCGAGGCTGACCTGGTATTTCAAGACCTCAAGAGATACTTGACCAGCCCGTCGGTGATGGTGGCGCCTCGTCCTCGCGAGCCCTTGGTACTCTACCTGTCTGCCACACCCCACTCCGCCAGCACGGCACTGGTGGCCCTCACGGAAGGGCCCGAGGTCGAGGACCTGCCAAGTGAAGTCGCCGAGCCTGATGAGGTAGCTCAACACCAAGGCGATGCCCCTGAGACAGCGGCAACCCCGATAAGTCATCAAGCACCATGAGCTGGAAACCTGCAGGAGACACCTTAGTCCCCGGGAGCCAAAAACTCCGTCAGCTCTCCCACCCTTGTCAAGCACCCAGTGTACTTCATCAGCACAGTCCTGCGAGATGGAAGGGCATGATACCCCATGCCTCAGAAGCTCTTGCTTGCGCTCCTGGTGGCTTCGCGCAAGCTGCACCACTACTTCCAAGGTCACCCCATAAAGGTCGTTTCAGCTTACCCATTGGAGATAGTGCTCAGAAGCCCCAATGCCGCAGGAAGGGTCACCGAATGGAACATCGAGTTGCAAGCGTTCGACATGGAGTTTAGCACAACCAGAGTCATCAAGGGGGCTGCACTCGCCGACTTTGTGGCAGAATGGACTGACACCCCGGAGCTCGAAGCAGGCGAGAACCGATCCCTCTCACCAGGAAGTGAAGCGCCAGATGGCTGGGTCATGTACTTCGATGGCGCATTCGCACGGCAGGGCGCGGGGGCTAGAACCGTGCTCATCTCGCCCACTCAGGACAAGCTTTACTACGCCGTGCAGCTTTGCTTCCAGCAGGGCGCAAGGTATTCAGAGTCGGGATTTGGAGTCGGATCGGTTTTCCTCGGACAGAATCGAGTCGTAAGATCGAGTCGTGGAATCAAGGATTCTACTAGATTTACTCAAATAAGATATTTTATATGCACACAAGAAATTTATATGGGTTCTATACAGTTTTGACACTAAATATGGAGCAAAGAATGTACACATCAATGCCAGTTGTATTCCACTTCTTTTTATGGCTAACCTACCATCTAGCTCGCATGTATGGAACATATATGAGAGGGAAATATATAGAACATTTAAACCTTCAATGCACGAAATTTACTTATGTTCTTTTTAGAGTGCGTGAATAGTCGATCACTTGTCTATCTGACCTATAGTGCTAAAACTTGAAGGGTCTTTCTCTGCTTCTCCAGTCAATCTTGAAGCATCCTCCTTTTCACGCCAATTCCATATGCCGACCAGCCTGATCCTAAATTTCAATCTAGGGTTTCTGAGAGCTAGATCAAAGGTGTACGGCTGAGCATTTGGACTTGGGAGGGGAATAAAGGTCCATGAGGTATATGAAAAGGGGTTTGGATGATGGCATACTATTTTTCTACAACTAAACAAATGGCTTAGATAAGTTAGTAGAATCAGATGTAGTCCATAGCATAGTCGTGGTTGTACAGTTTAGTACAGGATTCTTTGATTTGGATCGCGACCCAACATGGATTCTACCTAATCCGGATTCATAGTGGGATTTGGATCGACATGCTTCTGTAGGGTCGTGAAGTCGTAGGATTCTAGCAGTCGAATCGGGATTCTGACTACCTTGGCGGGGCGAGAATGTATCCAACAACATCGTAGAGTACGAGGGTCTCATCACCAGGCTCAAAGCGGTAGTGGCCCTGGGGGTGAGACCCCTCACCGTCAAGGGAGACTCGCAGCTCCTCGTCAACTTCTCCAACAAGGTGAACGAGCCAAAGGATGAGCACATGGAGGCATACCTTGCGGAGGTGCGCAAAATGGAGAAGCAGTTCCTGGTCCTGGAGCTATAGCATGTGCCTCGAGGAACCAACAAAGAGGCCGACGACATCGCCAGAAGAGCATCCAAGCGGCTGCCCCAAGAGCCCGGCGTCTTCGAGGAACGACTCTTCAAGCCTTCGGCAGCACCTCTGCCTGCGAAGCCTATGCCGCCTCAGGAGGAGCTCCCCCAGCCACCAGCCTCGGGAGCCCCCGCCTGTGGACCGACTTCAGGAGCACGCCTCCTCTTAGCGCTCGAGCCTCAGGAGGGGTGCTGGATCGAGGAGTTCAAGGCATACCTGAAGCAAGGCACGTTGCCGGAGGAGGAGGAAGACACGGAACGTGTGGCTCGATAGGCTATGGCATACTGCATTTAGGACGGTGAGCTATAAAGGAAGCCGCCAAATGATGTTTCTCTGCGATGCATTTCCAGGGAACGTCGGAAAGAGTTGCTGGCTGACTTACATGACGGAGACAACGGGCACCACTCATCGTCGCGCACCCTGGTCGGCAAGGCTTTCCGCAGCGGGTTCTACTGGCGCATGGCACTCAATGACGCGACCGAGCTGGTGAAATCTTGTGAGGCCTGCCAGTTACACGCCAAGCAGATCCACCAGCTTGCTCAGGACCTCCAGACTATCCCGCTCTCATGGCCGTTCGAGGTTTGGGGGCTGGATATCCTGGGTCCATTCCCTCGAGCGCCAGGAGGCTACCGCTACCTCTACGTCGCCATTGACAAATTCACCAAGTGGGCGGAAGTGGAAGCTGTCCGCACCATCTCGGCCGTTCAACAGTCAAGTTCATCAAGGGCTTCGTAAGCCGATTTGGGGTCCCTAATCGCATCATCACCGACAACGGCTCGCAGTTCACTAGCAATCTCTTCAAAACATAGTGTGCTAACCTTGGAACGCAGATCTGCTACGCCTCCGTGGCGCACTCTAGGAGCAACGGCCAGGCCAAATGCGCCAATGTAGAGGTCATGAGGGGTCTCAAGACAAGGACCTTCAAGAAGAAGCTTGAGGCATGCGGCAGGGGCTGGCATGACGAGCTCCAGTCCGTGCTGTGGTCCATCCGCACCACCGCAACCAGGCCGACAGGCGAGACCCCGTTCTTCCGCGTCTATGGAGCAGAAGCGGTTCTCCCACACGAAGTCAGGCATCGCTCCGCGCGGGTCCTGGCGTTTGATGAAACACGGCAGGACGCCATGTGGGGGATGGATCACATGCTGGGGGGAGGAATGCCACCGAGAAGCCTCGCTCCGAGCTACCAGCAGGCGCTGCAGCGGTACCACTGCCGTAGCGTCCCCTCCAGGACGCTCGAGGTGGGTGATCTTGTCCTGAGGCGGGTGCTCTCCAGGGAAGGGCTGCACAAGCTCTCGCCCATGTGGGAGGGCCCATTTCGGGTTGCCCACATCTCCATGCCTGGCGCCGTGTGCCTGGAGACGCAGGACGGGATCCCCATCCAGAACGCCTGGAACATCCAACACCTCCCGAGGTTTGATGTCTACTACACAACCTTCTTCTTGTAGACGTTGTTGGGCCTCCAAGTGCAGAGGTTTGTAGGACAGTAGCAAATTTCCCTCAAGTGGATGACCTAAGGTTTATCAATCCGTAGGAGGCATAGGATGAAGATGGTCTCTCTCAAGCAACCCTGCAACCAAATAACAAAGAGTCTCTTGTGTCCCCAACACACCCAATACAATGGTAAATTGTATAGGTGCACTAGTTAGGCGAAGAGATGGTGATACAAGTGCAATATGGATAGTAGATAAAGGTATTTGTAATCTGAAATTATAAAAACAGCAAGGTAACTATTGATAAAAGTGAGCATAAACGGTATTGCAATGCTAGGAAATAAGGCCTAGGGTTCATACTTTCACTAGTGTAAGTCCTCTCAACAATAATAACATAATTGGGTCACATAACTATCCCTCAACATGCAACGAAGAGTCACTCCAAAGTCACTAATAGCGGAGAACAAACGAAGAGATTATGGTAGGGTACGAAACCACCTCAAAGTTATTCTTTTCAATCAATCCGTTCGGCTATTCCTATAGGTGTCACAAATAGCCCTAGAGTTCGTACTAGAATAACACCTTAAGACACAAATCAACCAAAACCCTAATGTCACCTAGATACTCCAATGTCACCTCAAGTATCCGTGGGTATGATTATACGATATGCATCACAAATATCAGATTCATCTATTCAACCAACACATAGAACCTCAAAGAGTGCCCCAATAGTTTCTACCGGAGAATCACAACGAAAAAGTGTGCCAACCCCTATGCATAGGTTCATGGGCGGAACCCGCAAGTTGATCACCAAAACATACATCAAGTGAATCACGTGGTATCTCATTGTCACCACACATACGCACAACAAGACATACATCAAGTGTTCTCAAATATTTAAAGACTCAATCCAATAAGATAACTTCAAAGGGAAAACTCAATCCATTACAATAGAGTAGAAGGGGGAGAAAACATCATAAGATCCAACTATAATAGCAAATCTCGCGATACATCAAGATCGTACCACCTCAAGAACACGAGAGAGAGAGAGAGATCAAACACATAGCTACTGGACATACTCTCAGCCCCGAGGGAGAACTACTCCCTCCTCGTCATGGAGAGCACCGGGATGATGAAGATGTCCAACGGAGAGGGATTGCCTCCTCCGGCAGGGTGCCGGAACGGGTCTAGATTGGTTTTCGGTGGCTACAGAGGCTTCTGGCGGCGGAACTCCCGGTCTATGGTGCTCCCCGATCGTTTTAGGGTATACGGATATATATAGGCAGAAGAAATACATCAGGGGAGCCACGAGGGGCCCACGAGGGTGGAGGCGTGCCCAGGGGGGTGGGCGTGCCCCCTACCTCGTGGCTTCCTCGTTGATCCCCTAACGTGCACTCCAAGTCTCCTGTATTGCTTTCTTTCCAAAAATAAGTTCCGTGAAGTTTCAGGTCAATTGGACTCCGTTTGATTTTCCTTTTCTGTGATACTCTAAAACATGGAAAAACAGAAACTGGCACTGGGCTCTGGGTTAATAGGTTAGTCCCAAAAATCATATAAAATAGCATATAAAGGCATATAAAACATCCAAGGTTGATAATATAATAGCATGGAACAATAAAAAATTATAGATACGTTGGAGACGTATCATCATCCCCAAGCTTGATTTGCTCTTCCTCGAGGAGGTAAATGATAAAAACGGAATTTTTGATGTGGAATGCTACCTAACATATTTATCTAAGTAATTCTTCTTTATTGTGGAAAGAATATTAAGATCCATAAGATTCAAGACAAAAGTTTAATATTGACATAGAAACAATAATACTTCAAGCATACTAACTAAACAATCATGTCTTCTCAAAATAACATGGCCAAAGAAAGTTCATCCCTACAAAATCATATAGTTTGTTTATGCCCCAGTTTCGTCACACAAAAATGCTCCCATCATGCACAACCCCGATGACAAGCCAAGCAATTGTTTCATACTTTTGTAATCTCAAACCTATAAACCTTCACGCAATACATGAGAGCGAGCCATGGATATAGCACTATGGGTGGAATAGAATATAATGAGGGGGTTATGTGGAGAAGACAAAAAGGAGAAAGTCTCACATCGACGCGGCTAATAAATGGGCTAGGGAGATGCCCATCAATTGATGTCAATGCAAGGAGTAGGGATTGCCATGCAACAGATGCACTAGAGCTATAAATGTATGAAATCTCAACAAAAGAAACTAAGTGAGTGTGCATCCAACTTCCTTGATCATGAAGACCTAGGGCATTTGAGGAAGCCCATTGTTGGAATATACAAGCCAAGTTCTATGAAAAATTCCCACTAGTATATGAAAGTGGCAAAACAAGAGACTCTTTATCATGAAGATCATGGTGCTACTTTGAAGCACAAGTGTGGAAAAAGAATAGTAGCATTGTCCCTTTTATTTATTATTTTTCTTATTATTTTATTTGGCCTTTCCGCCTTTTTTGGCCTTTTTTTGGGACAATGCTCTAGGAATGATGATCATCACACTTCTATTTACTTACAACTCAAGAATTACAACTCGATACTAGAACAAAGTATGACTCTATATGAATGCCTCCGGCGGTGTACCAGGATATGCAATGAACCAAGAGTGACATGTATGAAATAATTATGAACGGTGGCTTTGCCACAAATACTATGTCAACTACATGATCATGCTAAGCAATATGACAATGATGAACGTGTCATGATAAACGGAATGGTGGAAAGTTGCATGGCAATATATCTAGGAATGGCTATGGAAATGCCATAATAGGTAGGTATGGTGGCTGTTTTGAGGAAGATATAAGGAGGTTTATGTGTGGAAGAGCGTATCATATCACGGGGTTTGGATGCACCGGTGAAGTTTGCACCAACTCTCAATGTGAGAAAGGGCAATGCACGGTACCGAAGAGGCTAGCAATGATGGAAGGGTGAGAGTGTGTATAATCCATGGACTCAACATTAGTCATAAAGAACTCACATACTTATTGCAAAAATCTACAAGTCATCAAAAACCAAGCACTACACGCATGCTCCTAGGGGGATAGATTTTTAGGAAAAGACCATCGCTCGTCCCCGACCGCCACTCATAAGGAAGACAATCAAATAACACCTCATGTTTCAAACTTGTCACACAACGTTTACCATACGTGCATGCTACGGGACTTGGAAACTTCAACACAAGTATTCCTCAAATTCACAACTACCCAACTAGCACAACTTTGATATCACTATCTCCATATCTCAAAACAATCATCAAGTATCAAACTTCTCTTAGTATTCAATGCACTCTATATGAAAGTTTTTATTATATCCCTCTTGGATGCCCATCATATTAGGACTAGTTTCATAACCAAAGCAAATTACCATGCTGTTCTAAAGACACTCAAAATAATATAAGTGAAGCATGAGAGTTCACCTATTTCTACAAAATAAAACCACCACTGTGCTCTAAAAGGATATAAGTGAAGCACTAGAGCAACGACAAACTACTCCAAAGATATAAGTGAAGATCAATGAGTAGTCGAATAATTATGCAACTATGTGAAGACTCTCTAACATTTAAGAATTTCAGATCTTGGTATTTTATTCAAACAGCAAGCAAAACTAAATGAAATAAAATGACGCTCCAAGCAAAACACATATCATGTGGTGAATAAAAATATAGCTCCAAGTAAAGTTACCGATGAACGAAGACAAAAGAGGGGATGCCTTCCGGGGCATACCCAAGCTTAGGCTCTTGGTCATACTTTAATATTACCTTGGGGTGCCTTGGGAATCCCCAAGCTTAGGCTCTTGCCACTCCTTATTCCATAGTCCATCGAATCTTTACCCAAAACTTGAAAACTTCACAACACAAAACTTAAGAGAAAACTCGTAAGCTCCGTTAGTATAAGAAAATAAATCACCACTTCAAGGTACTGTAATGAACTCATTATTTATTTATATTGGGTTAAACCTACTTTATTCCAACTTCTCTATGGTTTATAAACTCATTTACTAGCCATAGATTCATCAAAAATAAGCAAACAACACACGAAAAACAGAATCTGTCAAAAACAGAACAGTCTGTAGTAATCTGGATCAAACGTATACTCTTGTAACTCATAAAATTATAAAATAACTTTATGGACGTAAGTAATTTATCTATTAATCATATGCAAAAAGAATTAACTAAATAGCACTCTCCAATAAAAAAGGGCAGCAATTCTCGTGAGCGGTAAAGTTTCTGTTTTCTACAGCATGATCGCAAAGACTTTCCCCAAGTCTTCCCAAAGGTTCTACTTGGCACAAACACTAATTAAAGCATAAAACCACATCTAAATAGAGGCTAGATAAAATATTTATTGATAAACAGGAGCAAAAAGCAAGGAACAAAAATTAAGTTGGGTTGCCTCCCAACAAGCGCTATCGTTTAACGCACCTAGCTAGGCATGATGATTTCAATGATGCTCACATAAAAGATAAGGATTGAAACATAAAGAGAGCATCACGAAGAATATGACTAACACATTGAATTCTAACCCACTTCCTATTCATAGGGATTTTGTGAGCAAACAACTTATGGGAACAGTAATCAACTAGCATAGGAAGGCAAAACAAACATAACTTTAAAACTTTAAACACATAGAGAGGAAACTTGATATTATTGCAATTCTTACAAGCATATATTCCTCCCTCATAATAATTTTAAGTAGCATCATGAATGAATTCAACAATATAACCAGCACCTAAAGCATTCTTTTCATGATCTACGAGCATAGAAATTTACTACTCTCCACATAAGCAAGATCCTTCTCATTCGGAATAGTGGGAGTATCATCAGAGACTCAAATACTATAAATTGTTTCCACATTAAAAGACTAATGTTCAGAAAAAGGGTAATCATAATCATGACAAGTTTTATAAATATAATCACTAGTTTTTATAGCATAAGTATCATCACAATAATCATCATAGGTAGGAGGAATTCTATCATCATTATAAATTTTCATATCAAAACTTGGGAGACTAAAAATATCGTCTTTAAACATAGCTTGCCCAAGCTTGGGCCTTTTTGTATCATAAGCATAATCACTCTCATCATTAATAGTATGGATAGCACCAATAGTATAGCAATTATCATATTCTTCCAAGCAAGTGCCAAAAAGATTTTCAAGATCATAAGAAGTATCATTATCTTCCACAATTATATTTTCATGAGGCACAATAGTAATAGGAGCAACATTATTTGGGAGAGATATCTTTTTACCTATATTCCTTTTTATTTTCTTCTTCTTCACCACATCATGTGTGGGTTCAATCCTCTTTTTGGAGCTCCTTATTAATGAGATTGGTTGAATAGGAGGCTCCTCCTCGTTACCTGATTCATCATAAGAAATAATAGAAGGGTATTGGGAAGTCTCTTCCCTTTCGTTAGTATTCTCCTCATCCTCTATTTGTTTTCTTTTCTTTATGTAATTAGCAATATAAGCATTTTCAATGCAATTCACCGCACAATACATATAAATTTCCTCTAGATCAAAACCAAGAAGTTTATAACGGGTAAATTCTGGAAGATAGTTAGTTATACGTTTCATTTCTTCATAACCCATAAGCAAACTAAGTTCATTATGATGTGCAAGAGAAATCAAATCATCACAATTTTTGGACACGATTAGATCATGAAACAATTTGCATCAGATAGCTAAATGACCATGTTCATTGCAATGTCCACAAGTATGGCCAAGAAAATTTAATTTTTCATCACAATCATCTAGCCTTTCTTGCAACAATTTAGTTTCTAAGTACTTATGCCTTTTGCAATATCTATCTTCCCTATTTGGTGTGTACTTACAAACCCAATGCACTCCACAAAAATTGACAAGTTTATAGGAGACATTTTGATCATAACTAGTGCAATCATCATTAGTACCATGGATATTAAAGGAGTTCATACTAGCAACATTGCAATCATGCTCATCATTCAATTTAGTGCCAAACATTTTAATACATTCTTCTTATAACACTTTGGATTTTCCTCCCACGCCTAGTGGCAGCACTTAGCTCTGCGCTGGTGAGAAGACAAGAAGACTAGACTAGGTGCCGGACGCGGCTTTTCATTTGCTTTCCGCAGTTGGTTGCTCCCTCTTTTGAGTGAGAATTTTCTTTCTGGTGTTCCTTGCTGGCCTGGTTCCGTTGTCCTTATTGCCTACTTTTCCGCCCTCGGTTCCTTGTTTTTGACCTGTTCTCTTCCTTGTGTGCCTCGCAAGGGGGCTGGACAGGCGCCCTCGTGAGCGTTTTTTGTTTTCTCTTGTCTTTCGCAAGGCACCATCGCTCGAGCTCCCAAACCAGTGCACCCCTCTCAATTCGTGCCCCCGGGTACCGTGATGCAAAGCACTGGGTCATGGCCGACAGTGCCTACGACCAGGATCCGGAAGAATAAGGATTCCCTAACGAATTGTTGTAGTTCTCAGGCGCCTCCCGAGCACAGGAGACCTCGTCAGGCATTGGGGAACACGCGTCTCGCGAGGCGGAATCTACTTCAGGCGCATCAAGCTAAGTCATTCTATGCGCATACATAAAACATGACGCTGCAGCACAACACAGGAATGATAAACATAGCACAGCTACTTAGAAATCATAATTGTTGCACGCCCTAGCAGGGCCCCATACTTGTTTCTCTCTAATGCGGGAAACAAAGGAAGAACGAAACAAAAGCGGAACGTGCTCCTGCGGCAGGTCGTGAGCTCTTGAGCTCAGCCAAACCCCTCCTCACGCTTCACTGGAGCGCAGCGATGAGACGACCTGCTACCGCCTTCGAAGCGGGCATGGTGGCGTGGCGGCTGGTCGTAGCCGCTGTTGCTGGAGCTGTCACCGGAAGAGGAGTCGCCGTAGCTGGACAAGACATGGCCGATGCCGAAGGCGGGCCCGCCGTCACTCCTGTCGTGGCCGTCGCCAAGGCCGAGCACCTCGTCGCCGTCGTTGTCCTCAGGGAAGCACCCGACGCGGCGACCATCTTCCCCAAATACCCTCACGAAGAGGGTCGTGTCACCGTCGTACTTGAAGTGGAGGGCACGCCGCCTGCCTAGTCCGTGCGTGCGGGAAAACGTCTGCCTACTGCGAGTCAGGACCGCGTTGCCTGCGGCGGAGACCTCAACCACGACCCAAGAAGCCTTGCTGCAGCAGCCGTCCGCCTGCAACCAAAGACCGCCTGCACCAGTGGCTGGCAGCTCGCCGACAAAGAAGCGTGGGAGTTAAAGCCAAGTGCCGTCCGGGTTCTCCGACCACACGATGAACTCCGGCAGCACTTCCGCCGAGTGGAAGCGTGCCCTGGGCGGCCGCATAACCATGGTATGCCTCCCTTCATTGACAAGGCTACCGTGACTTGGGCGGCCACCACCGCGCGAAGAGGCACCACCGCGGTGGCGAGCGGCCACGGCGGGGGTCGCATAGTGTTTTCGGGGATGGCCGCGCCCCCTCTTGGGCGGTGGAGAGCCGGGCCCCTCCTGACGAGCCTTCCCCTTCCGCAACTGAGAGCCTCTTCGCAGGCGACATGGGTGTCGCTACCGGCAGTGGAGCAAGGATGAAGCAGAAGCGAGAGAAGCAAGGAAGAGACGGATGACGGGGGCTCCGGCCCCCACTTCCCATTTATAGCCAAGGGGAGGCCAACCACTGGCCTCCACGATCTAAGGTAATAATGATCTTTTTCTGCATGCAGCAAGGACTCGTCAAGTCAGGCAATTTACCAAGGCAGCATGGGGAAGCAGAGACGCCCACGTCCAATTAATCGCCATGCGTCAAGCAGGGCCGCAGGCTATTGGGGCCCGCGGCACTCCGCACTTGCCCTTTGGCTTCGCCTTGAATCCAAGCCCGAGCACGCCTTGGGCCCGGGGGCTACTGTCGGTGTTCTTGGAACGGGGGGTCCCCAGACTTACCTGCCTGCGGCCCGCAGAATGGCTCCACTGGCGGCCGTGTATGGCCCATCGTCACCAGCAAATACTCAAGACCCTCGTGAGGAGCCAAGCCTCGTGAGGCGGACAACGCAAGACCTCCTCAGGGGCGGCCTCACTAGGCTGGCTCACGAGGGGCGGAGAGATCAAGTTGAGGGGTACCTCACGAGGTTCCTGTGACGCAAGCCATGACGACTGGAACTAGGCAGGCGCCAGCGCGCGCAGTGTCCTCATTTCCTCTTTGGTGCTAAAGGGGAAAGCGCAGACGAGGAGTCCCGAGGCATCAGGCAAAGGTTTCCATATCGGTGCAACAAGAGCAAGACCAACAGGATGGCATGACGGAGGTCACCATGGAGCCCAAGACGGCGTCACCACCAGAGCCTTTGGCAGGCGAAGCCTACTTTTGTCAGGCTAGCTTGTACTAGTTGTCTCCCTTCGAATTTGGCCGTTGTGCGATCCCTTCCCGCTCAATATTTGGGAAGAGGACCAGGGCCTCTATAAATAGGACTAGCCACCACCATAAGGGGAGAGATATGATTCCGATCCTCAACCACTCAAGCACACCAAGCACAAGAACACTTCTCCTCGTGAGGCTGTTCTTCCCTTTGTAACTGTTCATCCTCAGCCCAAGAGGCAATCCACCACACCACACTGGAGTAGGGTATTACACCACAGTGGTGGCCCAAACTAGTCGCATTTTTTGGGTTCGTCGAGCTAGGCCGTGAGATCGTAGAGTGTGCGAGCTAGAGATGGGGAGAGATCTTCGTGCGCACCCCAGTGTTTGAACCTCAAGGGTTTTGCCGGAACCCGAAATCCGATAGTCAAAGTGCTGATAAGAAATTAAATGTTATGCATTATGCTAGTAAGACCTTGGTCACTGCTCAAATAAGTTATGCTAATACTGAAAATGATTTTTTAGCAGTTGTGTTTGCTTGTGATAAGTTCAGACCTTATAATTTTAATTCTAAAGTTACTATTCGCACTGATCATGCTGCTATTAAATATCTCATGGATAAGGAAGATGCTGAATCTATATTGATTAGGTGGTTCTTTTATTGCAAGAGTTAGATTTGCATATTGTTGATACAGAGTGTCATGGTACAGTGGTCAAAACCTAAACAGAAGGACTTAGTCATGGAGCCATCGCAACTAGGTTAGCTTAAAGGGGTTAAATGGGACAAAGAACACAGTGAGTTTATACTGGTTCGCCCCTCGTGGTGAAGGTAAAGGCCTAATCCAGTTTGAGGTGGTATTGCTTAGGTTTCGATTACCACGGAGCGAATATGCTTGACCTAGCTTTCGATCTCTTGTTTCTTGCCCTAAACCGTCGCCGGGTCATCCCTTTATATACAAAGGTAGACGCCCAGCGGCTCATGGAGTCTCGGCTGGCTCATACACAACGTGTCCGGCTTGATGACTAACTACGCATGACTTATAATACAAGTCATACATATATGGCGGTTTACACCTGTGGGCCTCAAGTTTCCTTTTGGTTTCAGGCCTTCAGTAAGCCTGCTTCGTGAACCACCATCTGCAACATCTTCATGGGCTTTGTTATTATGAACCGCCAGCGGTATGACCCGACCCCTCCTGGGCGGGCCATACCCAATAGTTATATCCCCGACATTAGGCCCCATGTTGATGTGAACTTGTCCATATCAATCTTTCAACACTTAGAAAAAATCTTTCTTCATTTGCTCTTGCAAGATCTTGTAACCTGTAATGACGTCATCTCCTAGGATTGCGGTAACCCGCCGTGACATCACATGTCATTAATATTATGCAAGGCCCAAATCTTAATATATCCTCTTTTTAATGAGCTCCCGAAAATTGAGGTGTCTGCGCTGTCGCATATCCATTTTTGGCCTCCTCGATTCCCGTGCATGCCACTTATCCTTTCAACTTTATAAATAGGGCCAGGGGTCCCTTTCACTTTCCCCCCTTGCCTTCTCATCTCCATCTTCTTCCTCACGACGCTTCTGAGCCCGAGCTCCACCGCCCCCGTCGACCTTCAGTGCTGCCTCGACCACAACCGCTGCATCAACCTGATTTGACGAGAGTCCATCCGCGGGCCTCCACTGTTCAACAGCTCCGGTGAGTTTTCCCCTTTCTTTTCACCGTAGATCCCATTAGGGTTTTTGCAAGTTCGTCGTAGTTCCTCTCGGCCCTTCTCTGTTCTTCATTGTATTTGAGATTTTGACCAAACTTTATACTCCCCCTGTGCAGAAGCAGTTGTAGTACTCATTTAGACAATAAAACATCTTCTTTACATAAGAAATCCAATATGGACACATGAACTGCTCAACTGCTGCAACTTAGGTTTTTAGATATTTTCCATTTTTTGAAGTGCCGTCGATCCAAAATCATAGCCTCAATGTGGGAAATCTGTTTTTCCGATACTTAGCAATTTTTCCTCCCTCAAATCTGTAAATCAATAATTGTGTGGGCGGCTTAGTTCATGAACTGTAACCCGCCAGACACCATTAGTCCCCTCTTAAGACACCAATAGCTCAACTTTATAACTTCAATTCCATCCTCCAGTTTAACACTTTTGCATGCTTCATTATTATTTGCCCTTAAGCCAACAGCCGGCTTAACCATATTAAACCGGCATAGTCTTCCTTTCAGATCACCAAAGAATGGCTAAGACATACACTACTTGCAATTGGGTCCAGTCCTGGGTCACTGAAGAAGACCTGAACAACTTCGTTACAACTGGCGCCCTAGCCAAGAAAGAGGTCATCCACTGGAGGGCCCCTAGTGAAGAAAATCCACCTAAACCCAAGGATGGGGAAGTGATTGTTTTCACTGGCCATCTGAGTCGGGGGTTCAGCCTACCCGGCTCAAAGTTTTTCCGCGATGTGCTTCGTTTTTTCCAACTTCACCACCAAGATATCGGAAACAATTTCATGTCCAACATTTGTAATTTCCAAGTATTATGTGAAGCTTATATTTAAGAGGAGCCCAGAGTCGACTTATTCAGAGAATACTACTATTTAAACCATCAGATAGAGTTTGCTGATGGGCCGAGCTTGCTACTCGGTGGGGTTTCAATTCAGAAGAGGAAAGAAGCCTGCTTTCCCTATGCCAAGCCGCCGAGTCATCCCAAAGATTGGAACCAAATTTGGTTCTACTGACAGAACACATCTCCAGCAGATGAAAATCCCCTACCGGGTTATCGCGACCACCGGCTTAGCAACACACGTCCACTCCCACCACAGCTTAACACGAAGGAGCGGGCCAAATATGCGCCAACTTTTTCAAAGCTCAGAGCCTTTATGGCCAATGGCTTAACCGGCGTCGACCTTGTCCAGTGCTAGGTGTCCTGGAGTATCTTGCCATTAAGCCACCGCCCCGGCTAAATGTGTGAATATACTGGCGATTTGAAAGATCCCCAACACCACTGCGACATTCAAATGTTTGACGCAGAAATTACTGAAACCACCAAGAAATTGCTGAACGAACCTTTAAAGCAATGCAGTAAAACATGACTTAGCCCTTTCTGCACCTTCAACAAGCCGCGAGCCATAAGTGTTGCACACCTTTTGTTCAACAACATTTTTAGTAATTATGCCCACTTATGATCTTTTTGACCTCAACAGGCTAATTCTCCATTTTGGAAGAAGAAACCACAAGATAAGCCGGCCAAACCGGCTCGTACCAAAACCAAAGCTACCAAGAAGCCTGCCAAGAAGAAAATCACCAAATCCACTGACTTAAACTCGGACGATGACAAGGATGATGATGAGTCAGAGGTAGAACTTGATTCTCTTGGCACATTTTTTATACACTTTATTGACAATGACTATGATCAGGATGACGCAGAAGCCAGCCGTGTAGATGATGCAGATTTAATTATTCTTTCCTCTGGCACAGAACCTATGCCAACACAGAAAACCCGACAAGGAAGCCAGAAAGTAAGCTTTTCTCACCCTTTAGCTCACTTGGATCCCAACTTTCTTTTTGAAGAAACAACAACACGAAGCTCGCCGCACCACCGGGCATAGTGGTGGTGTGATTACTTCTTCCGTCTTACCAAACACGCTGGTTCGCAAACGCTGCCCAGAGGTCTTACATATTTCTGATACACTTTATCCCAAGGCAGGTCATTTCTGACAACCTCTTAACCCATATGATTCAAACTATCATGGGATTTCTCATTCCTCCTCTGGCAACTCAACAGGGACTCATATCCCGGACTTCAAACCGGTGCCAGGGTAAGATTATCAAGCTTTTGCTTTTGATTGTATACTCAATTGTTGTAGTGATCTTGCCTTGTGTTTCATTCATAGGGCCATGGCAAAACCCAGTAAGAAGGCGAAGGTGACCAAAACCCCTGAGAATCCTTCTGAGCCGGAGTAGCAATCAGAAAAAACCTCTCAAACTCCTGAAGCCATAATTGATGAACCACCGCTGGTTGATCACAATGTTGACATTGACTAGATGAACATTGACTTGTCCATCACTGATCTGCCAAGTCCCATCAAAACAGCAAGCCCTATTAAGCCGGCGGAAGAAAAAGATGATGATGTTACCATCACTGGGCATGGCTATACAGAGCCAGGCAAACCCACTGTCCTGTCTAAGCATAGCGCTAAAGATGAAATTTATGTTGCTGACAAGGGCAAGTGGTCAGCCAATCTGGATAGTTATTCCAGTTTCAGTGCCCAGGAAATTCATTCTGGGTATTTGAACCACCTTTATGCAAGCCGCGACTATGAAGCCGACTTAGTAAATGTGATGAAGGAGCTCTATGAGGTAAACACTGCAACTCCTTTCCATATAAATATACTTCCATTAGACGCCAAGTTTATTGGACATGATAGAATAGAATGTGCTGTAAAATCCAATAATTGGATAGATCAAATCCAGTAGCCCCCAAGGGCCGGTTTATGCTTTCAAGACAAATCGGGACTTATAATAACAGTACTTCAGCTTTGCATGTGTAGCCCCCAATGGTCGGTTTAATCTGTCAAGATGAACCGGGACTTTAGATAACAAAGATTTGGTTTCCCATCTATAGCCCTCAAGGGCTGGCTTAATCTGTTAAGATAAGCTGGGTCTCAATACCAAATATATCCTGAAAATTTATGCACAAAACCTCCATGACTCGGCTATAATCAGCACATAACCACCAGATCAGCATGAACTTGTTTTGAAAAAGAGCAATAGGCATTAGCCCCCAAGTGCCAAGGAAAATACTTGTATTGTGCTTGGGACTTCAAAAAAGATGTTAAGATCAATGTGCATTAGCCCCCAAGTGCCAAGGAAAATAATTGTATTGTGCTTGGGACTTCAAATAAATTTCTTGCAATCTCATTTATTATTTGTCTCTTGTAGGCCGAGCTTAGCAGCAAAGAATCCCAAGTCGCCGACCTTCAAGACAACATCAAGTCTCAGCAAGGAGAAACCCCCAAGGCCAAAGATGAGCTGACCACTACTTTAGCAGAAATGGAGAAGTTGAAAGGAGGCTTCAAAGCTGAACAAGCGGGTTGGGATATAGAGTGGTCAGCCCTGTAGAAGAGGGCTGAGGATGCTGAAGCGGCCCTTAAGCCGGTAGCTGCAGAGCTTGACGGCTTAAAACAGCAAATCAATGCCATGGCTGCTGCCATTTTCGGTAAATAACTTCCTCTTAATCTTTTTAATGTATGTTAACCAATGTGCCACAGCTTACAAATTTCCTTGATGATATAGACTCCAGAGTTGCCCACCTTAGCTTAGACATGCGCAAAAAACTGAAAGCCACCTACACACTCATAGAGCAATTATATACTGGCGCACAACGGGTCATCTGCACAGCTGCTCACAACAAACAACCTCCAACCCTCATCAAGGATACGTTGGAGAAAATATCTATGCTGCCTCCGCGTATCGAAGAATTGAAGAAATCAGTTGCCAGAGCCGGTGCACTTACAACGCTAACCCGGGCCAAGGCATGGCTAGCTGATCTTGAACCGGTAGACTTGGCAAACGGCTGCCCGAGCGTGAAAGAAGACGGGACACCCTTCAGCGCAGAAGACTTCTCTGCCATTGCAAGGGAAATGCATCCCCTGACCAGCAAGCTGGCTGAAGACATTAATCTTTCACACTATCAACCGGTTTACGACACCGACAATAAGAAGGTCAAGGCGCCGACTCACGGTGCTCAGGATTTGACTTCTCTAATATGTAAGCACACTTTTTCCCCTGATGTTGACCCATCAACACCTATAAGTGATGAAGCGGTATTCAGAGCTTTTACTGGGATCAACTGGGAAACCACTGACTTCCAGCCATTGGGTGAAGACAAGCAGGGTGAACCGGTGCTGGACGATCCATAACCTTCAGCTCATCATGGCCAAAATCCATAAGTCGCAGGTCAGCTTAACATCTGTTTTCTATGAAACTGCCAAACCAATTATTCTTTTGGGGCATTAGATGCCTTGTAATAGGATATTTAAACTCTTGATTTCCCATGCCATCACGCATGTTTTGTTTTGCATAACACTGCTGATCCACCAGTTGAAGATCTGCCACTTTATGCTTATAATATCCTCAAGTATGTTGAGCAGATTTTATTTTCCCTGCACCTACACAAATCACAAGTGCTCTGGCGGTTTACCCCAGAGCAGGTCATAATACCTTATTTAAGAACCAATGGTGACTATAAACAGTCCATAACCAGGGCCAGTTTAATCATAACTTTTTATAAGCATAACAAAAATATCATACCTGTTTATCATACCTGTGCAGTAAGAGGTAATATCCCAAAAGATTGAGCATACAATGCCCTATTCAATTGACGTATACTGCCAGCTTACAACACCGTATGCAGGAAGGGGTAATGTCCCAAAACATAGAGTACAACACTTCCAAGTATAAAAAATCATCATACACGGGCGACTATAGTCCAGAGCCCAGCCGGGTTAATAAACTTTGGATATATTCATAAATGAGCCATAAGACATTATAGCCCTCATCGGTTTTCAACCATGTATTAACATGTCACCAGAGATGAACCTCAAAAAATGCTCAAATCAGATATAAATCAAAAGACAAAAAATAAGGCTTTCACAGGCTGCCAAACCTTCAAGTCAAGTGCTTTCAAAGGGCCGCACAACCGCTGAGTTAAACCTGCATGCAACCTTATAAGCTGGGCCTCACATGACCAATCATCGTTTTAACTTTGACAAGTTCAGTCTCTGTATAAGATTGACTGTCAAAAGTATGACGAGTCATTCTAGTCAATCTGGGCGGAGTGGCAGACTTAAAAAGGCAGGAAAACCCGGGTTTTTAGGTGAATACACGTGGCTTCCAAGCCTATTACAAGGGTCATAAAAACTCTTGTCCGTTGAACAAAGAGCCCCCAAGTAATATTTCATTCCAGGAGTACAAGCCGGATCAATAGGGTAATCATAGCTATGCTCAATGAGTAGGAAGCCCCCAAGTATTTTGCAATCATGGCGTATCAAAAGGGTAGTCATAGCTATGCTCAAGGAGCAAGAAGCCCCCAAGTGACCATATAAAGTGACAATAAATACTCATTATTCTCGAAAATGAAACGACAGAGGCCCTGAATTATCATGGATGCTGGCTTTATGATATTCATCATAATATATACATTGTCAAATATGTACATCACAAGAGCCAGTGGCTCAAGTATAGTAAGTCCGAAGATGAGCAATATTCCATGGCCGGTGGGTTTCCTCCTCCGACGTGCGTGAGTCCTTGTGGCCTCGAACATCGATAAGGTAGTATGACCCATTGTTCAGATTTTTGCTGACCACAAAAGGCCCTTCCCAAGGTGGGGATAGTTTATGCATATCAGTATGATCCTGAATAAGTCGGAGCACCAAGTCGCCTTCTTGAAAGGTTTTGGTTTTAACCCGACGGCTGTGATAACGGTGCAGATCTTGCTGGTAAATCGTCGAACGAGCCACCGCAAGGTCGCGCTCTTCATCCAACAGGTCATGTTCATCCTGACGTGCTTTTTCATTGTCATCTTCAACATAAGCCGCCACACGGGGCGAGTCGTGACGGATGTCACTAGGGAGAACCGCCTCTGCTCCGTAAACCATGAAGAAAGGCGTGTAACCCATAGATTTGTTGGGGTAGTACTGATACTCCATAACACCGAGGGCAACTCTTCCACCCAACAACCCGGCGTCCTCTGCAAATGAACCATAAGCCGGGGTTTGATGCCTCTCAAAATCTCTTGATTGGCTCTCTCAGCTTGACCATTGGACTGGAGGTGAGCCACTGATGATACATCAAGTCGAATATGCTCTCATTGACAGAACTCTTCCATATCACCCTTGGATAGATTAGTACCATTATCAGTTATAATGCTGTGGGGAAAGCCAAAATGGAAAATCACCTTTTTGATGAATTGAACCGCCCTCGCCGCGTCACACTTACTAACCGGCCCTGCTTCAACCCACTTTGTAAACTTGTCAACCACCACCAAAAGGTGGGTCTTTCTATTCTTGGACTGTTTGAAAGGCCCAACCATATCAAGCCCCCAGACTACAAACAACCAAGCAATTGGAATCATCCTCAATTCATGAGCCACACATGAGCTCATTGTGAAAATTTCTAACAACCATCACATTTGCTGACCAAATCTTCTGCATCAACATGAGCCGTCAGCCAATAATACCCGTGATGGAAAGCCTTGGCTATGAGAGACTTAGAGCCGGCATGATGACCACAATCTCCTTCATGAATCTCTCGTAAAATCTCACAGCCTTCCTCAGGAGAAACACAACGTTGAAATGCCCCTGTGACACTGCAATGATGCAACTCCCCATTGACAATAGTCATTGACTTAGACCGTCGGGTTATCTTCCTGGCTAAAGTTTCAACCTCAGGTAACTCGTCCCGGGTCATATAAGCCAAATATGGAACTGTCCAATCAGGAATAACATGAAGAGCTGCCACCAATTGTGCTTTCGGGTGAGGAATAGCTAGATCTTCCTCTGTAGGCATTTTGACTGAAGGTTTATGCAGAATATCAAGGAAAGTGTTAGGTGGCATTGGCTTACCCTGGGACCCTAACCGGCTCAAAACATCAGACGCCTCGTTTTTCCTGTGATCAACATGTTCAACTTGATAACCTTTGAAGTGACCAGCGATAGCATCAACCTCTCGGCGATAAGCCGCGATGAGTGGATCCTTGGAATCCCAAGTGCCAGAAACTTACTGAGCTACCAGATCTGAATCGCCAAAACACCTCACCCAGCTTAAGTTCATCTCCTTAGCCATCTGAAGAGCATGGAGCAAGGCCTCATACTCAGCTGCATTGCTAGTACAAGGGAACATCAACCAGAGAACGTAAGAAAATTTATCACCTCGTGGGGAAGTCAAAACAACTCCAGCCCCCGTGCCCTCCAACTGCCTGGATCCATCAAAGTGAATAGTCCAGTATGTGTTATCCGGCTTCTCCTCAGTCATCTGCAGCTCTGTCCAATCATTTATGAAATCAACAAGTGCTTGAGACTTGATGGCTGTTCAAGGCATATACTTCAAACCATGAGGTCCAAGCTCAATGGCCCACTTGGCTACTCGACCTGTGGCTTCTCTGTTTCGAATAATATCCCCTAAAGGAGCAGAACTAACCACAGTGATAACCCAGAAAATATTTCTTGAGCTTTCGACTAGCCATGAACACCCCAATGCGGATACCTCTGCTTGGACTCAATAAGCACCTCACTGATGTAGTAAACCGTCCACTGAACCGGATGCTCCTTGCCTGATTCCTTCCCTTCCACCACAATGGCTACGCTAACAGCTCGGCTATTGGCAACCACATATAACAACAAAGGCTCTTTATCAATGGGAGCAGGAAGAGCCGGCGGCTCAGCCAATTATTTCTTCAAGGCCTCAAATGCCTAATCAGCAGCATCACTCCAGACAAAGTGATCTGTCTTCTTCATCATCTGGTACAGAGGGATAGCCTTCTCACCCAACCAACTTATGAACCGGCTTAAGGCCGCAATACGACCCACCAAACGCTGAACATCATTGATACACGCCGGTTTAGCTAGAGAGGTGATAGCCTTTATTTTCTCCGGGTTAGCTTCAATACCCCGTTCCGAAACCAGAAAACCCAAGAGCTTGCCTGCTGGCACACCAAAGACACACTTGGCCGGGTTAAGCATCATCTTGTAGACCTAGAGATTTTTGAAGGTCTCCTTCAAATCATCTATCAGGGTCTCCTTCTTCCTGGACTTCACCACAATATCATCCACATAAGCATGAACATTACGCCTGATTTGATTATGAAGGCAATTCTGCACACACCGCTGGTAAGTCGCTTGGGCACTCTTGAGGCCAAAAGGCATAGACACATAGCAGAAGGCTCCAAAGGGGGTGATAAAAGCTATCTTCTCCTGGTCCTTAACCACCATTTTGATCTGATGATAACCAAAATAAGCATCCAAAAAACTCAAATGCTCACAACCCGCTGTAGCATCTATAGTCTGATCAATACGGGGGAGAGCAAAGGGATCAGCCGGACATGCTTTGTTTAAGTCCGTGTAATCCACACACATACGTCAGCTGCCATTTTTCTGAAGTACCAGCACCGGGTTAGCCAACCACTCAGGATGAAACACTTCAATGATAAACCCAGCTGCCAAGAGCCGGGCCACTTCTTCACCAATAGCCTTGCACCTCTCTTCATTGAAATGGCGAAGGAATTGCTTGACCGGTTTAAACTTTGGATCAATATTGGGAGTGTGCTCAGCGAGTTCCCTCGATACACCTGGCATGTCTGAAGGCTTCCATGCAAAGATGTCCCGGTTCTTAGGGATGAACCCGATGAGCGCGCTTTCCTATTTCGGATCAAGATTAGCACTAATGCTGAACTGCTTGGATGAATCGCCAGGAATGAAGTCAACTAGCTTAGTGTCATCTGCCGACTTAAACTTCAACCAGGGGTCGTGCTCCGTGCTTGGCTTCTTCGAGGACCTCATATCCGCTGGGTTAACATTATCTTTGTAAAATTTCAATTCCTCTATTGCACAAACAGACTCAGCGTAACCATCATCGCCTTCTTCACACTCCAGGGCTATCTTGCGACTTCCATGCACTGTGATAGTGCACTTGTGACCTGGCCTCGTAAGCTGCAAATAAACATAACAAGGCCTTGCCATGAACTTAGTGTAAGCCGGCCGCCCAAACAGAGCATGATAAGGGATCTTGATTTTAACCACTTCGAAGGTCACCGTTTCCGCTCCGGAGTCATATTCATCCCCGAAGGCTACTTCCAAAGCAATCTTGCCCACTGGATACGCCGACTTACCAGGAACCACTCCATGGAAAATAGTATTGGATGGTTTAATATTTTTGTCGGTCAATCCCATGCGACGGAAAGTATCATAGTAAAGGTTATTGATGCTGCTGCCTCCATCCATGAGTACTTTAGTGAATTTGTACCCTCCAACCTGAGGCGCCACCACCAGTGCCAAGTGACCTAGATTATCAACCCAGGGCAGGTGATCCTCATGGCTCCAGAGAATAGGGTTTTCAGACCATCACAAGTAACGGGGAACCGCCGACTCAACAACGTTCACCGCCCTTTTATGGAGCTTCTGATCCCGCTTGCATAAACTCGTGGTGAAGATGTGGTACTGCCCACTATTCAACTACTTCAGCTTACTTTGATAACCAGACTACTATTGCTGAGCCTCCTGACCAGACTATTGATTATAACTACCCTGATTACCTTGGCCTTGAAAACCGGAATTTGAACCGCCACCACCATAACCCGGACCATAAGAGCCGGAGCGTGAGCAACCGTACGGCCAATGATTGCTTTGGAAAAAATTGACTTTATGTACTCCTTCATAATGAAGCAATCCTTCCAAAGGTGAGCGGCCGGCCTTTCTCGTGTACCATGCTTGGGGCAGGGCTGATTCATCAGCTCCTCTAGACTGAAATTTGGCCCTCCAAACCGAGGAGGTGGCTTTCCCTTATGATGCTGACATTATTCTGCGTATTGGTGTTAGCCACAAAATCCAAATTACTATCAGCTTTGCGCTTACCATTGCCCCCCTAACGCGCCAAGTTATGCTGCTGCCCCTTGGTGTTGCTACTCTTCTTTCCCTTATCCTGCTTTTCATCATCAGACTTGGGGTCCTTTGTACTATCAGAGTCGGCATACTTGACTAGAGCCGCCATTAGCTCCCCCATGTCACTGCAGTGGCATTTGAGCCGTCCTAATTTCTTCTTAAGGGGCATGAAACGACAATTCTTCTCTAACATCAAGACTGCTGAACTGGCATTGATGCGATCCGATGAGTGCAGGATTGCTGAGACCTGGCGCATCCAATGGGTTGTTGACTTGCCCTCTTCTTGGACACAGAAGTCCAAATCCACAATTGACATAGGTTGCCTGCAAGTGTCCTTAAATTTTTTTATTAACCGGGCTTTTAACTCGGCCCATGATCCAATGGAATTGGCAGGCAGCCCTTTCAACCAAGTACGGGCCGTCCCATCCAACATCATAGTGAAATACTTAGCACATGGAGCATCTCCAACATCCAGCAGCTCCATTGCCATCTCATGACTTTCAACCGAAGCTTCAGCAGGTTGATCTTCCATGTAATTAGGCACCCTACGAGGACCCTTGATATCCTTGGGTAAACGCTCGTTACACAAAGCCGGCACTAAACATGGCACACCCAAGGCTCTAGAGGTCACGCCTGCCTCCACTGAAGTTGTTGGATAAGCCGGAGAATGTTGATGAGTCGCTTGCTGAGCCGCCAGCTCGGCCTCCCGACATGCTCTGCCCTGATCCAACAGAGTATGAGCATTGACACCCCCGCCCGCCGGGTCATGTCCACAAGGCTAGTTACGGCGCTGCTCACTGCTTGAAATCGCCGGTGAGTCAATGTACCTGCTGTAACTCTGGCTTGGACGAGGGATTGAGTGAATCCGCACGCGACCATAAGAATAAGCCACTTGCTGCTCTAATGCTATCTGAAGAAGTTCTCTGGCCCTCCGCATTTCAATCACCATTGGAGACTCGCCTTCAACAAGTAGAGCCGCCAATCACGTTGTGGCAGTAATAATATTGTCCAAAGGGTTAGAATAGTGACCCGGTGGCGTTGAAACATGCTGAGGCGAGATATTAATCACACACGGAGGGCCCATCATGCGCAGCTTAATCGGCGCTCCATCCCCCGATGCTTCAACCGTCCGGTTTACCACCGGCGGGTCACTGGTCACTGCTCCAGGAATATTGAAGAGGTTCCTCGGCTCATAAACCGGGGGTAGATGACTCCGGTGTCTCCTCCTCATGACCTCATTTGAAGCGTTCTGATCCAACGCGAGCCGGAAGGAATCCGCTTGCATCCGCTGTGCCTGAGCATCCAAAATAGCCCGTTCTGCGGTCATCCTAGCGTTCTCAGCCGCTAGATCTTCCTTGGCCCGAGCTATCTCATCTCGCAGCTTAGCCACATCCACCTTGTGATGCTCCTGGTTGTCCGGGGTTACTTCCACCCCCATCAGAGTTGCCAGAGCCTCTAATAATTCTGTGAGCACTTGAGCCGGCGGGCGTGCAGAGCCACTAGCACCAGCCGCCGCCGCAACCATTGAACTGGAGGTCATAGCCGCAGTGGTTGTTGAACCGAGCACCGGTTGTGTGCTGGCCATGAAGATCGCAACCCTGTTCGGCGGCTCGCAGGGGTCCAGAATACTGTCACCATTGGAATAACCCACAAGCCAGCCGTTTTGCAGTTGATACAATGAATTGGTCTCGCCCGTGGACGACTCACCATCAGAATAGATGGTCGTCTCACCGCCAGACACGAATCCGCCTTCAAATTCCGCCCAATGGATAAATCCAACAAAGGTGTGCTTCACGGCAGGTTGAACCCAGGCGGGTCATGCACGCTGAGCCTTCTCGATGATGTCGGTGCAGGTGTCCGACTCAGGGCCCGGTTTGCCGATCTTGCCGATGAAGACATGGATTCCACCGAAGGGGACCCGATACTTGTACTCAATTGAGCCGGCCTCGGGACCCCAGCCTGCATCGTCGATGTAGAGCTTGCCGCAGCGATTCTTGGTCTTCCAGCCCACAGCGTATCCCTTGATCCCTTTGAAGCCGCCCTTCAAGAACTCGAAACCACCGTGCGCTGGCCCCATGGTGGGTGCCAACTTTCTTGGAATTGTCACGACAGATGTCCTAGCAGAAGGACTTAGTCGTGGAGCCATCGCAACTAGGTTAACTTAAAGGGGTTAAACGGGACAACGGACACAACGAGTTTATACTAGTTCGGCCCCTTGCGGTGAAGGTAAAGGCCTAATCCAGTTTGAATTGGTATTGCTTAAGTTTCGATTACCAGGGAGCGAATACGCTTGACCTAGCTTTCGATCTCTTGTTTCTTGCCCTAAACCATCGCTGGGTCGTCCCTTTATATACATAGGTAGACGCCCGCCGGCTCATGGAGTCCCGGCCGGCTCATAAACAACGTGTCTAGCTCGGTGACTAACTACGCATGCCTTATAATACAAGTCATACGTATGTGGCGGTTTACACCTATGGGCCTCAAGTCGCCTTCTGGTTTCGGCCTTCAGTAAGCCTGCTTCGTGAACCGCCATCTTCAACATCTTCATGGGCTTTGTTATTACGAATTACCAACGGTATGACCCAGCCCCTCCTAGGTGGGTCATAACCCAATAATTATATCCGAGCTGAAAATCCTGTTGCAGATAATTTGTCTAGGATGGAGAATATTCTTGATGACCCAATACCTATTAAGGATAGTTTTCTTGATGAGCAATTAGCTATTATAAATTCTTCCACTCCTCATGATATTCCTTGGTATGCAGATTATGCTAATTTTATTGTTGCTAAATATATACCACCTAATTACACATATCCACAACAAAGGGTTCTTCTTTGATTTAAGACATTACATTTGGGATGACCCATACTTATATAAAGGAGTAGATGGTGCCATTATATGCTGTGTACCTCAGTATGAGCAAGAATAGATCATAAAGAAGTGTCACTCTGATGCATACGAAGGACACCATGTTGGATATAGAACTGCACATAAGGTATTACAATGTGGCTTTTATTGGCCTACTATCTTTAAAGATTCACGTAGTTTCTCCTCTCTTGTGATGAATGTCAAAGAATTGGTAATATTGGTATACGTCAAGAAATGCATGTGAATTATTCACTTGTTATAAAACTCTTTGATGTCTGTGGCTTTGATTATATGGGACCTTTTCCCTCCTCTAATGGTTATACTCGTATTTTAGTTGTTTTTGTTTATGTTACTAAGTGGGTGGAAGCCATTCCAACTAGTAGTGTTGATCATAACACATCTATTAAAATGCTTAAAGAAGTCGTTTTTCCGAGGTTGGGAGTCCCTAGATATTTAATGACTGATGGTGGTTCACATTTTATTCATGGTGATTTCCGAAAGATCATAGCCAAGTATGATGTAAATCATAAACTAACATCACCATATCATCCTCAATCTAATGGAAAAGTTGGAAAATAAATTAATCTTGTGGAAGACTGTTAATAGATCTAGAAAGAATTGCTCTAAGAAACTTGATGATGCATTGTGGGCTTATAGAAATGGTTATAAAAATCCTATGGGTATGTTCCCGTATAAGATGGTTTATGGAAAAGCATGGTATTGACCTCTTGAGTTGGAACATAAATCTTATTGGGCAATTAAAGAGATTAATTATGATTGGAAACTTGCATGTGAAAAGAGGTTATTTGATCTCTAGATGTGTGGAGAACACAAGCTTATGAAAATGCCATGTTATTTAAAGAGAAAGTTAAAAGATGGCATAAATAAATTCAAAAATGAGAATTTAATATTGGTGACAAAGTTCTTTTGTACAATTGCTTTTTACACATTTTACGGGCGAACTTCACTCCAAATGGGAAGGTCCCAACATCGTCTAAGAAGTTTACCATTTCAGAGCTATCAAGATCAATAATGCCGAAGGAAACAATCATAAGGTGGTTAATGGGCACATAATTAAACATTATATTGATCGTACCCCCATTAACATTGAAACCAACATTATTCAAGTAATTATACCAGAGGACTATTTAGTAGAGACCTCCCAGGACGCTCCAGAATCCTTAAAAAGGAATAGGTAGACACAGTAAGTAAATTGACTCCAACAATTTCGTAAAAATATTTTTTTTAGTTTTGGAATATTATAAAAATTAGGAAAATAAGAATCAACCAAGAAGGTTCACACGGGAGCCACAAGGCAGGGGGCGCGCCCTGGTGCCTTGTGGGCCCCTCACACACCTTCCTGACTCCATATTCCTCTCGTATACTTCTTCTACAAGATAAAAATTCATTATATATACTCTTTGCTATTTTGACCTCCATATCGCAAGTTTCTGCTCTGTTCTTTTTTGGGGCTATTTTTCTGTTAGGAATTCTAGGTTTTTGAGGTCCTCATGGGTCCTCGAAGGTTCTCCACCAAGCATCGTATCATTTGACTCGGGTGATTGCTTGTATCTGCATTGGTAATTCCCGGAAGAGGAGAGGATGATGCAACACAACAATGGTAAGTATTTCCCTCAGTTATGAAACCAACATTATCAATCTAGTAGGAGAACCAAGCAACAGTATGTAAACAACAACTGGACACAAACCACAAAATCTTGCAACCCAATGCGTAAGAGGGGTTGTCAATCCCTCATCGGTATTGAGAAAGAAAAAGTACAACAAGGTATTTTTGGATTTTTGGATCAATAGAGATGAAAATAATGTGATAGTAAATAGACTCGGGGGCCATAGATTTCAAAGATGCTTCTCTCGAGAAAATAGCATATGGTGGGTAAACAAATTATTGTTGGGCAATTGATAGAAGAGCAAATAATTATGACCATATCCAATGCAATGATCATGTATATAGACATCACATCTAAGATTTGTAGACCGATTCCTTCCTGCATCTACTACTATTACCCCACACATCGACTACTATCCATCATGCATCTAGTATATTAAGTTCATGGAAAAACGGAGTAATACAATAAGAATGATGACATGATGTAGACAAGATCTATTCATGTAGGAATAGAACCCATCTTTTTATCCTTAATGGCAATGATACATGCATGACATGTCTCCTTCTGTCACTGAGATTGAGCATTCCAAGATCGAACCCATCACAAAGCAGCTCTTCCCATGGCAAGAAAAATCAATCCAGTTGGCAAAACCAAACCAAAGTTTCGAAGAAGAAATAAGAGGATATAACAATCATGCATAAGTGAGTTCAACAAAGACTCAAGTAATATCCATGGATAGAACTAATCATAAACTCACAATTCATCGGATCCCAACAAACACACCGCAAAAGGTCATTACATCAAATAGATCTCCAAGAACATCGAGGAGAACATTGTATTGAAGATCAAAAGGAGAGAAGCAGCCATCTAGATACTGCCTACGGACTCGTAGGTTTGTGGTGAACTACTCACGCAACATCGGAGGGGCATGGGTGATGATGAAGAACCCCTCCGTGATCGTTGACCCCTCCGGCAGAGTGCCAGAGAAGGCCTCTAGATTGGATCTCATCGTTCTGGAACTAGCGGCGGCTGGAATTGTGTTTCATCGACTCCCCTAGGGTTTTTGGGATTCTAGGGTATTTATAGAGCTGATAGTCGATGGAGAAGCCTCCGTGGGCCCCACGAGACTCCTCTGGTGCACTTCTTTGGCTCCTTGGATGTCTTCTGTCCAGAAAAAATTTCCAAATAGTTTCATGGCATTTGGACTTCGTTTGGTATTGATATTCCGCAAAGTAAAAAACAAGAAAAAAACGGCAACTGGCACTGGGCACTATGTCAAAAGGTTAGTTCCAAAAAATTATATAAAGTTGCTAGTAAATGATTATAAAACATCCGAGAGTGGTAATTTAATAGCATGGAAGAATACAAAATTATTGATACGTTGGAGACGTATCAGCATACCCAAGCTTAATTCTTTCTCATCCTCGAGTAGGTAAATGATAAAAATAGAATTTTGATGTGGAATGCTACCCATCATTTTTATCACATATTCTTTTCTTTTGTAGAAAGGACATTTGGAATTTAGATGATTCAAAGCAATAGTCTATAATTTTACATGAAGATTTCAATAGTCAAGCATATCAACAAGCAACCATGTCTTTCAAAATATCAACACTAAAGAAAGCTATCCCTAGCCCATTATGCTCAGTCATTGATCCATTCATCAAACACACTCAAATATTAGCTACATCCAATGCTCAAGTATGATCACAGTGCTCCCTAGTTTGTGCTTTAAGAGACGACGGAGATTCAATAAAAATAGAAATTGCATAAAAGTAAATAGATAGGCCCTTCGTAGAGGGAAGCAAAGATTTGTAGAGGTGCCAAAGCTCAAAGCTTAAATTGAGAGATGGATATTGATTTGAGAGGCATGCTTTTCCCGTCAATTAAAACGACCAAGAATTCTCAATAATTTCCATGCTAGATACACCATAGGTGGTTCCCAAACATAAAATAAAGTTTATTCCCTTTTCCACCATTCTGTCACAATCCATGGCTAGCGGTATCCACGGGTGCCTTCTATACCAACACTTTCCAAGGAATTTATTATTTGACAACATAAAGTAAATTTCTTTTTCGATTCGGGATTGGGCATCCCTATTACCGGCCACACTCTCATGCAATGACAAGTGAATAAACACTCATCTTGAGAATAACACATCTAGCATGGGAAAATATTGGCCAACCCCTGTGATTCATGAGCGGTTCGGGCACACAAAAAGGAAATTCATTTTGAAAGTTAGAGTTGGCCCATACAAATTTACTTGGAACGGCATGGAAATACCGCATATAGGTAGGTATGGTGGACTCATTTGGCACAACTTGGTTTAAGGAGTTTGGATGCACAAGCAGTATTCTCGCTTAGTACAAGGGAAGGCTAGAAAATAGACTGAGAAGCAACCAACCAAGAAACAAAAATAATATAAACAAGCATTAAGCATAACTAACACCAAATAATGCACCACAAGTAGGGTGTAACTTCATTGCATAACTATTGACTTTTGTGCTTGCATAGGGAATCACAAACCTTAACACCAATATTCTTACTAAAGCATAATTACTCACCAACATGACTCACATATTACTATCTCCATATTGCAAAACTATTGCAAGGAAACAAGTTTTAATATCCAATGATCTTCATGATAGTTTTTATTATGCCTCTTGAATATCTATCACTTTGGGACTACTTTCATATATTACCATTGCTTATAACAAGCTTTCGAACAAATTTAAATGAAGAACAAGAGCATAAATATTTCTTCAAAATTTTCAACTCTCAAAATAATATAAGTGAAGCATGAGAGGATATTTCTTTAACATTAAAGCACCACCATGCTCAGAAAGATATAAGTGAAGCACTAGGGCAATTCCATAGCTCAAAAAAATTTAAGTGAAGCACATAGAGCAATTCTAACAAATCATGGAATCATTATGGCTCTCTCAAATAGGTGTGGCCAGCAAGGATGATTGTGACAAACTAAAAAGTAAAACAAGCAAAGACTCATATTATACAAGATGCTCCAAGCAAAACTCATGATATATGACGAATAAAAATATAGCTCCAACTAAAATTACCGATGGTCGTTGGAAGAAAGAGGGGACGCCTTCTGGGGTATCCCCAAGCTTAATTGCTTGGTTATCCTTGAATATTACTTTGGGGTGCCATGGGAATCCCCAATATTAGGCTCTTTTCACCCCTTATTCCTTCATCCATCGTGATCTCACCCAAAACTTGAAAACTCCAATCACACAAAACTTAACAAAAACCTTCGTGGGATCCGTTAGTATACTAAAGCAAATCACCAATTTAAGTACTGTTTCAAACCCATTCATATTTTATTATTGAATTATATCTAATGTATTCTAACTTTACCATGGCTTATACCCCGTGATACAATCCATAGATTCATCCAAATAAGCACACAATGCAACGAAAACACAATCTGTCAAAAATAGAACAGTCTTTTAGTAATCTGGACTTTCACCGTACTTATGTAACTTCAAAAATTGTTAAAAATTAGGACACCGTAGGAAATTTGTATATAAATCTTGTGTAAAAAATCAGAATTTTATCACGCTTCTGTTATTTTTAACAATTCTACTACTGAGCGCAAAAGTTTCTGTTTTCCAACAAGATCAAATCAACTATCACCCAACATGATCCTAAAGGCTTTACTTGGCACAAAAACTAACTAAAAAATCATAACATTATCATAATCATGTCAACACACAAAAACAGAAAGAAAAAGAGAAAAAATATATTTATTCATTGGGTTGCCTCCCAACAAGCGCTATCGTTTTATGCCCCTAGTTAGGCATAATGCATAGATTCAAGTATTGCCATGTTTAGTTTCCAACTCCTCAATCACACAACCATAATTCCTTAGTTTTCTATGATTACACTCCTAGGAATAAAATTGAAAAATTCACTTTTCCAAGTAGGGTTTTTTATCACTTCAACAAAGTTGGGGTGAATACTAATCATTTTAAGATTTTCATTGTTGCTACCAGAAGTGGCACCCTTGTTCTTAGGAATATGTGTAGACTTCCAATTCTTGCTAATAGGAATCTTTTCAGTAGTTTTAACGGAAGAAAAAGCATAACTCAAATTACTAAAAATTTCTTCCAACTTACAATTCTAGCGGGGCTCTCTTGTACCCTCTCATTAACTATGGGTCCTTTCTCTCTTAGTAATTCCAGAGTATCTCCCACCTTTGACCCAATATTATTAGCAAGATTATGAATCCTTTTCTCTAAATTTTCAACATCTTATTCAGTGAGCATTTTCTCTCTATAGCATCTAGCCTTTGCATAACATGTTTGAGAGTTAAAACTGTTTCATTGATAATGATAGGAGGTGATCCCACTAAATTTACCATACCATTAAAAGCATCCAAAGGCATCCAAAGGGGCACACATCAAGAAATTCCCTCCAGTGATAGTATCAAGAACAAATCTATACCAAGTGGTAATGCCCACATAAAAATCGTGAAGAAGAATAGTAGTGGATTGCTTACAAGTAGATCTATTATGAGCATTGCAATACCAAGCATCCTTTAAATTCGCTCCTCCCCTTTGCTCAAAATTGAGAACTTCAATCTCAGGGATACACATAATAGGTGAAGAACTAGACATAATGATAAAAAAGAGAGCAAAATCACAAGCAAACAAAATATCGAACGAGAAAAAGGCAAACGAAAAATATTTGTGTTTTTTGCAAAAATGTTTTAGAAGTGGGGGAGATGAAAACGAGAGGCAAATGGCAAATAAAGTAATTGTAAGGAGATGAGAGTTTGTGCGTAGGAACCTGATAGATGTTGATGGTGTCTCCCCGGCAATGGCGCCAGAAATTCTTCCTGATTGCTTGTATCCGCGTTGGTAATTTCTCGTAGAGGAGAGGATGATGAAGCACAACAACAGTAAGTATTTCCCTCAGTCATGAAACTACGGTTATCAATCCAGTAGGAGAACCAAGCAAGACTATGTAAACATCACCTGCACACAGACCACAAAAACTTGCAACCCAACACGTAAGAGGGGTTGTCAATCCCTCCTCGGTATTGAGATAGATTAAACTGTATGGGATTGGATAAATAGATCTAGAAAAAACACAAAATAAAATCGGTAAAGAAAAAGTGCAGCAAGGTATTTTTGGATTTTTGGATCAATAGATCTGAATATAATATCATAGGAAATAGATCCGGGGGCCATAGATTTCCCTAGAGGCTTCTCTCGAGAAAATAGCATACGATGGGTAAACAATTTACTGTTGGGGAATTGATAGAGGAGAAAATAATTATGACGATATCCAAGGAAATGATCATGTATACAGGCTTCACGTCCAAGATTAGTAGACCGACTCCTGCCTGCATCTACTACTATTACTCCACACATCGACCACTATCCAACATGCATATAGTGTATTAAGTTCATGGAAAAATAGAATAATGCAATAAGAACGATGACATGATGTAGACAAGATCTATTCACGTAGGAATAGACCCCATATTTTTACCCTTAATGGCAACGATACATGTGTGTCATGTGTCCTTCTGTGCACCGCAAGATCGTACCCATCACAAAGCACCTCTTGCCATGGCAATAAAAATCAATCTAGTTGGCCAAACCAAACCAATGTTTCAGAGAAGAAATCCGAGCCTATAACAATCATGCTTAAGAGAGTTCAACAAAGTCTCAAACAATATTCATGGATAGAACTGATCATAAACTCACAATTCATAGAGTCCCAACAAATACACCGCAAAAAGTTATTACATCAAATAGATCTGCAAGAACATCGAGGAGAACATTGTATTGAAGATCAAAAAGAGAGAAGAAACTACCTAGCTACTGCTATGGACCCGTAGGTCTGTGTGGAACTACTCACGCATCATCGGAGGGGCAAGGGTGATGATGAAGAACCCCTCCGTGATGTTGACCCCTCCGGTAGAGTGCTGGAGAAGGCCTCTAGAATGGATCTCGTGGTTCTAGAACTTGCGGGTGTTGGAAATATGTTTTGTCGACTCCCCTAGGGTTTTTGGGGATTTTAGAGTATTTATAGAGCTGATAGTTGGTGGAGAAGCCTCCCGTGGGCCCCACTACCCACCAGGGCACGCCTGGGCCTTCTGGCGTGACCTGGTGCCTAGTGGGCCCCATGGGCCTCCTCTGGTGCACTTCTTTGGCTCCCTGGGTGTCTTCTTTCCAGAAAAAAAATCTCCAAATGTTTTGTGGCATTTGGACTTCGTTTGGTATTGATATTTTGCAAAGTAAAGAAACAAGAAAAAAACAGCAACTGGCAGTAGGCACTAGGCACTCGGCACTATGTGAATAGGTTACTCCCGAAAACTGATATAAAGTTACTAGTAAATGAATATAAAACATCCAAGAATGATACTTTAATTACATGGAATAATAAAAAATTATAGATACATTGGAGATGTATCATCGGGCACACTCCTCCTGCACCTGCCGTCAAGCGACCGCAAGGTCCTGTTCAAGCACCTGCACATAGGCCTGGGTGTCCCCCCTGAATCTCAGATGATATCGCCTGACGCTCTTGCTCTAGCTGATCGTTGATCATATTTTGGAGCTCGACGCGCTTCCAGATAAGGCCTCCTTCCTGGGCACTGGCCTACTCCTCACAAGATGTCACGAAGGCCAGACGGTCCTCGAGGACTCCCTCCTCCTCAAGCATGTCGGCCTCCCGGATATACAATGAGTTGTCCTGGTCACGAACCTCACGTGTGTGGGGATCCAGCCCCAGGGAGCGGCATGATAGGGCCACCTCCATCTCTCGGCGAACAGCATCAAAGCAGTTGGAATCCACAATAAGCTTCTCCCTAACTACCACCAAAGCGTCCTGGTCGTCCTTAAGGTATCCCGCTGCTTTTCGGCAAGCTTGCTCCTCCAGCTTGCGGCGACGGGCGTCGAGCTATTCCTGTTCGGCCTTCGCCATGTCCAGCTCTTCCGCTGATCGGGGTGGTGAGTTGTTGGGCCACCCTATCCTGCTAGGACATCGGCTCTTCCCGGACCAGCGTGCTCGATTCATGGGAAGAGAGGAATGCACCTGCCTCCTTCAAGGCTCGATGGGTGAACGAGAATGGTGCAAGTGGGAGCCACCACCGAGCCCCTTGGTATCTTTGAAGGAGGTGACATGGGGGCAGGGCCCCCACTCTCGAAGGTCACCATGGCCGTTTCCCCACGTCAACATGAGCAGTGGGGAGGGGCGGCGTACTACTGATGAAGTGGGGGAGGCCAGAAGGACAGTAGCTTCATCGACGTCTGCTCCAAAATCTCCACTGACCCCTTGGTTCAATTCAAAAGCCCTCTCCCGCCCCGAGGAGGGAGAGGACCCCTTCATAACCTCCAAGGAAGACCTGAACTCAAAATAGCCTCCTGGCAGCAGCCCAGAAGTCTGGGGCATGAGCATGGCCATTTCCATGCCGATGCCCTCGTCTTGGTCATGAAGGGGGAGGTGGGAGAAGGAGGCGACACAGGGAGTACCAGTCCTGGGTGAGCCACCCGCAGACGACGATGGGGGTCGTACTTGAGTCCCCTAACAAATGATCAAAAGGTTAGTGGCGATAATCCTCGGGATGACTCAAATAAGAAAATTAAGATGTTTACCTAATGAGGAGGACCAGATGATTTGGCCTCGGGCTGAGACTTGACGGGCGAACCCCGAGGAGACGTCCCTCCCTCGGAGATAGAAGGATGCGAAGAATCCTCGATAAGAGATCGGGCTGGAGACAAGCCAGGATGCTCGAGGGCCATCTCCCCTCCTCCCAGAGGGGTAGAGGGAATCATTTAAGACACTTACCTAAGAAGGTAAAAATTGTCCCCGTCAAGATAAGTGATAACAAGAAAACTCCATATGGCTGGGAAACCATACATACGTGTCGGTGGGCCCAAAGAAGAGTTCGCTCTCCGATGATACTGCCGAGCTGGCATCATGGTCCATCCTCACCGGAGAAACCCTCTCCCTTCCTACCCCTTCGATCGGGGCTAAGGAGGAGCCTCGAGGAGACGTGGGCTCAGAAATCACAACCTCCGCCTGAACGGCATGTTCGGGGGAACTCACATACCCTGAGGGGCCGGCCATAGCCACCTCCATGGGAAAGTCCATGCCTGGGGCCATTGCTTGATACAAAGCCTCCAGGTCCGTCGTGGGATCCAAACCCAATGACCAGGCGATCGCCTCAACCCCCATCACTTGATGAGGCAGGAGTGCGGGAGGAGGCGATCATGGAGGAGAAGGACATGGTGGCAAGACAGGGGTGGTCCACCTCCCTTCCCCCGGGGCAGAAACTCCCATAAGGAATCCTGAGAAACATGCACCCGCTCGGGAAAACCCATAGCTCCGGGCGACCTGCAGACGTAAAGACACCAATCAACCACTATGGTTCATGGAAAGGCGATTGCGAGTTACTACAAATAAAAAACTTACGGTGCAATGAGAAATCCCAAAAGAGGCCGGTGAAATAATGGGAGGCCGCCGCGGCGCTTGCGGGGACCACTAACTCAGAGAGCCTGCCTTCTGACCCTCTCCTCATGTAACGTTGAGGCAGGTCTTGTCAGGCCTTTTCCCCTCTGCTATGCACAAACACCCCCAGGGGCCCGTCGTCATGGTCGGCTGCCCAATCCAAATAGTCCCCGAGGAACCTTGGCAGACACCCCCTGGAATCACAAAGAGGAAGGAAACGAAGGATTTCTAACTGATGGGGGTCCTCAGCTAGACGCCCGGCCCCCTCCGGAGGATCGAAAGGATTGCAGTTCTCCATCAGGGTCTTCTTCACCGTCTTAAGCACGACGACATTACTAAGAACACTGTTCGGGCCAACATGGGTCCGACAAATGTCGTTGACGCCTGTATATCTCTAGGAGACCCGGTTCCATTTTTTCAGAAGTGGCAAACAATGCTTTACGAAATCAATGACCACCATCACGGTCGTTAACCCCCAGGAGCACATCATGCGAATCTGTTCGTAGGCCAAACACATCTTGTAATCGTCATGAGAAGGGGTCTACCAACCCTCTCAGGGAATTGCTTTTTTGGCCGGGATCTGAGTGGATCTCACCACATCAGCCTGGATATAACACCAGGACTTCTCCCAGTTGTCCCACTTCGAACGAAACTGGTATGACAAATACTCTTGCTTTTGGTGGTCGTGAAGGCGAAAATAGTAGCTACCAGGGATCTGTGGATCGTGCTAAGAGGTGGGATATAAAATAAAATAGTGGTGCCAAAGGGCCACAAAGGGCATAACCTCGATGAACATCTCGCAAAAATGAGAAAATATGGACAAATGAAGAATGGAATTGGGAGCCACAATAATCAAGTTGATATGGTAGGCATAAAAAAAATCTAGGAAGAAGCTAGAAAAAGGGGGGATGCCCCCACTAGAATAAAACTAGAGAAAACAATGGAATCCCCCTGTCGGATCTCCGGGACATCCTCGCCCTGACGGACCACCGTAATGGGAAGCAAAGGGCATTTCGGCAGAACACCATACACCATAACACTTGCTCGGAGTTGGTCCACCGATCGAAGAATCGAAGGAGGAAGAACGGGCAAACTCACCACCATAGGTGAACTTGCGCCCTCATGAACCACCCGGGCCATATCCTCAGCGGCGGCCTTCGATGTGTGTGTATTCCGACCCACTAGCCTCTTGGGCGGGCTCTCCAACGCTGGGGAGGCGTCAGCTGTCCTCTTCCTCGCACCTCTCTTGGAACCCATGGTGACAGCAATGGAGGCAAGTGACAGTAGGATGAAGCGGCGGCATGAGGGAACTGTAGCAAGCAGTGAATGGAAGAGATAGGTGATACTCCCTCCTTTCCAGTTTATAAGGCTCAATTCAAAAATCTCACCAACCAAGGTAGATGATGAGTGGTGGAATATTTTTTGTAGTTTGCAAAAGCACCCAATTAATTCTCTTGTTTTCCTCAAAAAATTATGTTTACGGATGCATTAATTGCAATGCATGCATGCATAGAGTGCATGCATTGAGTGCATGCATTGGTCAGTTTTCTCTTAATACTTGCATGGAATGATTTAATGCACCTTGAAGTCTGAACATGTGATGGGAACAACCAAATTGAGCCTTATAAAATGGAAAAACTAAAATTTTGAGATAAGCCCTATAAACCGGAAATGAGGGAGTAGAGAGCAAAACTTCCTCCTTAAAAACAAGGTGGTGGATAATGAGTGGGACTGTGCGGCAAGGGAAGATAAAACCCTGAGGTGATCGAGAGAAAACGTCGCTCCACATTCACATGAAACCCATTTTCTTTTCCCTCTAGACATGCAGGCATCACTGGTTCTCGAGACGGGCGCCATCATTATCTTTTGTAGGCCCACCCCCACCGAGGCTCGAGTGTGTAACGTTCCTTTGACCAGGATGAAAGCTCATTGCGGGCGGGTGCGGGGGCTACTGGAGGAGTAATTAATTATGGGGTATACCCAATATACTAAATGCAACCGCTCAATGATAATAACACTTCGTGTTTTCCCCTAGAAGAAATAGAAAAAAGTTAAAAATTGATAAACAACAACGATGCAGCATCCACAAAAGATCCCCAAGGTGACCCCCCAACATCATCCATGATGCAGACGGGGGCTACCTCCCCGAGCTGGTGGGACACACGTCACCGGGGCAGGGCTGGCCTTGCAGCGCACTCCACCAATCAGGCCTTGAATGCGTGACCAGCCTACTGGCGTTGCGTGGCGCATGGCTATGCTTAGTGCCATCATCATGACGACCAGGGAGACGCAAGACAGGACATGATAATGGCCATCAGTAAAGACAAGAGGGTGGTGCGGCGCGTCACGTCGGGGAAGGTACTCGAGTAGCTGACTCGGTGCAGTGCCAGGTTATCTCCTCATAGGTCAACAGGAGCAAGTGGACAAGGAGAGGCAATATCTTCATCTGTGCAATGTACCAGATTCATTAGTATGACCAAGTGTGGTACCACCCAGTTCTATATAAGGGGAGGGTCGTGCTCGAAAGGGGGAGATACTTTTCTAGCAATCACACTCCCACAAGCAAGCATTTAGGAGAAGGTAGAAAGACAAAGGATAGATAGTTGTTCGGGCACTCTAGGGAGTACCCCAACCACCTCCTATCACACCCTGACCACCTCATTTGTACACCCAAACACTTGTATCCATGTGCTGATATGAAATATCAATAGGACGTAGTGTTTTATGCCTCAATGGCGGCATGAACCTGTATAAATTTCCTGGTGTTCGTGCACTTATTTGCTATCATCTTGAGTTGATTGGCTTAGTGTTTTAGCCCCTGGCCGAACTAACAAATACGGGGTATCCTTGCTGCCCGGTGTCTGGAGTTTGCTCTTTGATAGTACCGACATTGGTGGCCCATGCAGGTCCTGTTGTGTCGTCACTCTGGAACAATGGAAGCATCGGTTAACGATCAAAATCCCCATGGTGTACTCCTAAGCTAGAACCTACCATCATCAGATCATCCGAAGAATGGAAACACTACGGATCACACCTCCTCCTTCAAGAGTAAGCTTACTCCCAACCCTCATGCTCTTTCTCCGGATTTGGCCAAAAATCTATGTATGGAAGAGAATCAAGGGCCAAGGTGCTAGTTAACGGGCAATCATGAGAACAACAAAGTGGAAGGAGTCAGGGACTCGGATCTTAAGACCAATTTGGCTGGCTCCTCGTCATTACACCCGTCTTTGGATAAACATGTCGGGGCTTCAAGCCCACAAGTGGTTGGGATCAAATTTTTGATCCCACCCACCCCCACATCGAGTACTACCCAAGTAACTTAGGGCCTCCTGATGTATGAGATTTAATCTACATAACACAGCAAACTGATGAGGCAGTTCGGCAATTCTGGGTGAGATTCTTGTTCGTCAAGAACAAGATACCAGATTGGGGAAATTTAGAAATCTTAGCAACCTTTCAGCATAATTGCTAAGATGAATGCATCTTAAATGCCCTCGCTCGGCGCCGAGTTCAAACCTTTTCTGAGTTACCAGATCTGGTGTCCAAATTTTGCGTCATGGAAGAAGCGTGGTTGTCTCAAAAAGAACAAACAATTTCAATATGCACTGAAAAATCAAGACATGATGGGAAGACGCACCTGAAGGGGACATCTCGCCATTCCACGTTAATAGAGCCACCATGAAAAAGAAGAAAACTCGGAACAGGAACTAAGACCGCCCTTGGCGGCCTGTTGGATCATCCGGGTGCAATCCACTCTGTCTTGCTAAATGCCAACAAAACTCATAGCCTTCGAGCTTGTTGGGTGGTCAAACAGGTGGCGAAGGGAGGTGAAGTCCTCCTCGAAAGCATGCACGCACACGGGAACCCAACAACATTTTGGATGAACGCAAGATCCTGATGATCTATGAGACTTTAACATCAAAATATTAGAGGAAAAGAGGCCTACGAGATCTAAGCCACGTCCAACACACAACATCTTTGGATACGTGGTTGGACACGCCTATCACCATTGAACAACATGATCAGCCAAAGACTGGCAACGCTCATGTCTAGCAGCCCTGGTCCTCGACCCCACAGTGGACGGTTACCAGCTACGAAAGGTTTTGATGGACCATGGCAACAATTTGAACCAAGGCAACTCGACAAGTGGCGCATCAAGCCAAGTTATACCACCTTTAGGGGAATAATTACGGAAGAGAGGTGCGATGTAGCGGAAAAATCACCCTCGATGTAGTTTTCAGAACTCCCAAGAACTACCGATCCGAGGAGTTGACCTTCCATGTTGCGCCCTTCCGAAGTGGTTACCACGCCTTGTTAGGACATGATGCATTCACCAAGTTCCACGCCATCCTGCATTATGGTACATGATACTCATAATGCCTGGCCCCAACAGAGTGATCACCATAAGAAGCAACCCTGATAGAGCGCTTAGAGCCGAAAACAAAATGGCGTCGCTCGCTCTTGAATCATTATCCAAAGCCCTTGCGACTGAGGAGTTGACAGCACTTCGTGCTACAGTCAACATGGACGAATTCATCCCTGATAAGAGGTCTAGACCCACTTCATTCAAGCCAATTGATGAAATTGTCAAATTTCAAGTGCACCCAATGGACCGAAACAACATCCATAGGTGCACAGCTGGAGCTAGAGATTGATGAAGCCCTATGCAATTTTCTTAGGGAAAATTGGGATATCTTCACTTGGCACCCCTTGGACATTCTAAGAATCCCATGAAATCTAGCCAAGCATAGATTTAATACAATTAAAGGCTCTAAACCTATTAAGTAGGCGTTCGCCGATTTTCCGAGCCTAAGCGTCAAGCTATGGGTGAAGAATTGGCCAAGTTACTTGAGCTGAACTCATTAGAGATATTAAGCACCTCGATTGGCTGGTTAACGAGGTCATTATGCCCAAAAAGTATAAGTCCTGGCTCCTTTGTGTCAACTTTAAGGATGTCAACAAGGCGTTCCCGAAGGATCGTTTCCCCCTATCGCGCATCGACCAGATCGTGGATGCCATAAAAGGACATGATTCTTTGTGTTACCTGCACGCCTACTTGGGGTATCATCAAATAAAAATGAAGGAGTCTGACCAAGTAGCTACATCTTTCATACCTCCCTATGGGCCATTCTGTTTCAACACAATGCCCTTCGGATTAGAAATGTAGGTGCAACATACCAGCGCATGATTCAGACGTGCCTGGAGAAGCAAATTGGAAATACTATGGAGGCATATTTAGACGATGTGGTTGTAAAAACCAAAAATGTCATCCAGCTAGTTAACGACCTCTAAGAAACGTCCACTCACATTCGAGCATACCACATAAAGCTCAGTCTAGAGAAGTGTGTCTTCGGGGTACCAACAGGCAAGTAGCTTAGATTTATTGTCTCCCATCGGGAAATAGAGGCTAATCCCGCTAAAATCCGAGCCCTGGACCAGTTGGAGGTGCCTAACGAACTCAAGCACATCCAAAAATTGGCAGGCTGCGTGGCTGCACTAAGCATATTTATTTCTCTTCTTGGAGAAAAAGCCCTACCACTCTATAGATTGCTAGAACAAACCAAAACTTTAAATGGACTAGCAAGGATGGAGCCGCTTTGGAGGAAATCAAAACACTCCTCGCTACAAATCGCATACTGGCAGCACCTAGGGTAGGTGAGCCGATGTTATTATAAATCTTGGCCACGAACCAAGTAGTCAGCGTAGTTCTAATTGTCGAGCGCAACATGGAAGGCCACAAGCTCCAGGTTAAAAGTTCTGTCTCCTACGTTTCCGAGGTACTTACCCCGTGTAAAACTAGGTATCCTCAGTACCATAAGATAGCTTACGCGGTCTTGATGGCATGTCATATACGACATTACATTCAAGAATGCTCAATCACGGTGGCGTCCGAAGTACCTCTCAATGATATAATCAATAAAAGGGATGCTGCTGGATGAGTCACCATGTGAGAAATTGAAATCCTCCCTTTCAAAATCATATACCAACCATGCCAAGCTATTAAATCTCAAATGTTGGCAATTTTTTTGGCAGAGTGGATGGAAGCCGAGCTCCCAAGAGAGCACAATACATACTCACATTGGACGATGTACTTTGATGGCTCCAAAATTCTCAGCGGATTAGGGGTGGGAGTAGTTCTCACATCGCCAACTCGTGACAACATTTGGTAGATACAAGAAATTACGTATAACAATGCAGCTGAATACGAAGCTCTATTGCATGGACTTCGGATAGCAGTCTCAATGTGAGTCTGGCGTCTTGAAGTCCAGAGAGATTCTAGCCTTTCCATCTCTCAAGTTAACGGCAAATTTGACTCCAAGGACCCTAATATGATAGCATAACGAAACATTTCTTAACAATCTCATCCCGGTTCGAAGGGCTAGTGTTCCGCCATATCCCAAGGGACAACAATCAAGATGCCGATGTTCTTTATAGAAAGGGCACCAAACATGACCAAGTCTCTGGAAATACTTTCCCGGAATGGCTCTTTGATCCATCCCTGGTCTGGCAAGACATGGATAGGCACTGGTGCAAAAATGTGCTATACAAACGGTTTTTACCCCATTTCCATGACAAAGTTTTGAAACGTCACCTAGTGAGTCTGTGTGATAGGGGGGTCCTTCCCACACGACCCAGAAACTATCGGGGATAGGCTCTCCGGCCACACAGTCGGGGGCGATTTCCGTTCATATGTACATCCCACACGGTGAATCCCAGAAAAACATTTCATTTGGATGTATATCACACATAGTTTTTTGTGTGGAAATGTCTGTGCAAGGTCGCCTAACACAAACAATTCTCTGCTGGAAGCCGTGTGTGATTGTTAGTTGATCCAACATGCCTACTTTTAGAAACCGTGTGGGTTGTTTGAATTCATCGCCCACGGTGTTGTCTGAGTAACCGTCTGTAATAGAAAACCCGAATAAGCAGGGTAATTAGCCTATTCTTGATAATCCATGTAGTAATCAAATTGAAACTTCTTATAAAACTAACCAGATATTTCATATCCGTATAACGGCAACCAGGATTTCATAATCGAATTACATCAGATGGCTTCAACACTCAGTTACACAAAAGAGGGATATAACTAGCTACGCCACTACACAACAGCACTAAGTTTCACATGCAACATCAAAAACCTTTGGAAAAGTAGCATCATACACGGTAAATAGACAGATGAATCTCATCTGGGAAACTGCAGAAGCGGAAGGAGAATATTGAGCCTTCAGTGATGTTGAATGTCCTTGCAACTTTAGGCCAGTGGCTACGGATAATTACCTGCCCAACCTTCGTCCTCTTCAGGAAGACTTCAATATTAGACTATGGGTGTTGAATGAATACCTTCATCGCACCTTGACCATGCAGGTGGTTTGAGAGGTAATCATCGATGAACTGCTTTGAAAAGTACTGAAAACAAAGATATGCATAAATCGCTGTTTTAAATTTTGAAATGGCGCAAGGGGTAAAAACAAGGTAAAAGAGTTAGTACCATCCTATAGTTTTGACTGATGTATTCTTCATTGTGCAAACAAAGATCTTGCTCTTCTTCGTCGCAAGTTTATTCATCCTAACAATCTTTCTGTGTTTCATGAATCACTTTATAAATTCCTTCGTTTAACACTTCATCACAATTTTCAGATTCATGAATCTCAAGCAGAACTTCATAGAGATAATCTAGTGCACTCAAATCACTAGCAATTGGTTCATCATAATTTGATCTTTTGAAAATATTAGCAGGTGGATGAGGATCCATATCAATAGATTTTCAGCAAGCGAAGATGAAAGAAAATAGAAGGCACATGGCAACACAACCAAACATAAGATCGAACGAGAAAAAAGCGAATGAAAAAGAGGGCGAATAAAACGGCAATATTTTTGTGAAGTGAGGGAGAGGAAAATGAGAGGCAAATGGCAAATAATGTAAATTGCAAGGAGATGAGATTTGTGATTAGGAACCTAGTAGATGTTGATGATGTCTCCCTGGCAACGGTGCCAGAAATTCCTTTTGATGGGGCTTGAAATACGTCCGTATTTCCCTAAAGAGGAAGGGATGATGCAGCACAACTATGGTAGGTATTTCCCTTAGTGATGAGACCAAGGTTATCGAACCAGTAGGAGAACCATGCAACACTATGTGAACAGCACCTGCACACAAATAACGAATACTCGCAACCCGACGTATTAAAGGGGTTGTCAATCCCTATCGGGTAATGACACCCGAAATTGGCAAGTAGACGACATAAAAACTGTGACAGATTGATAAATGCAAATAGAATTCAACAAGGTATTTTTCAGTTTTTGGATTAATAGATTTGAAAATAAAAGAAAATAAATATAGATCTCGAAGGCAAATATAATAAAGAAGAGACCCGGGGGCCATAGATTTCACTAGTGGCTTCTCTCAAGAAAATAGCAACGGTGGGTAAACAAATTACTGTTGGGCGATTGATAGAACTTCAAATAATCATGACGATATCTAGGCAATGATCATTATATAGGCATCACATCCAAGATTAGTAGACCTACTCGTGCCTGCATCTACCACTATTACTCCACACATCGACTGCTATCCAACATGCATCTAGTGTATTAAGTTCATGGAGAAATGGAGTAATGCAATAAGAACAATTACATGATGTAGACAAGATCTATTTATGTAGAAATAGACCCCCATCTTGTTATCCTTAATAGCAAAGATACATACGTGTCATTTCCCCTGCTGTCACTGGGATCAAGCACCGTAAGATCGAACCCATCACAAAGCACCCCTTCCCGTGGCAAGAAAAATCGATCTAGTCGGCCTAACTAAACCAAAGATTCAAAGAGTCTATAAGTAGTCATGCATATAAGAGATCAAAAGACTCAAATAACTTTCATGGATAAAAACATAGATATGATTATAAACTCAAATTTCATCGGATCCCAACAAACACACTGCAAAAAGAATTACATCAAATAGATCTCCAAGAGACCATTGTATTGAGAATCAAAAGAGACAGATGAAGCCATCTAGCTACTAACTACGGACCCGTTAGTCTACAATGAACTACTCACGCATCATCGGAGAGGCAGCAATGAGGATGATGAACCTCTCCATGATGGTGTCTAGATTGGATCCATGGTTTCTGGAACTTGTGGCAGCTGAAATTGATTTTCGTCGACTCCCCTAGGGTTTCTGGAATATTGGGGTATATATAGTGGAAAGAGGCGGTGCAGGAGGCCACCGAGGTGGGCACAACCCACCTGGGCGCGCTTGGGGGCCCAGGCGTGCCCTGGTGGGTTGTGCCCCCCTCGAGGCACACTCAGGTGCTTCTCCGGCCCATTGGGTGTCTTCTGGTCCATGAAAAATCCACAAAACGTTTCGCTGCATTTGGACTCCGTTTGATACTAATTTTCTGCGTTGTAAAAAGCAAGCAAAAAACAACTGGCACTTGGCACTATGTCAATAGGTTAGTCCCAAAAAATGATATAAAATGATTGCGAAACATCAAAGAATGATAATATAACAGCATGGAACAATCAAAAATTATAGATACATCGGAGACGTATTACTGCGCAACAAGAAGAAGGGTCGCCAGCTGATACGTCTCCAACGTATCTATAATTTTTGATTGCTCCATGCTATATTATCTACTGTTTTGGACTATATTGGGCTTTATTTTCCACTTTTATATTATTTTTGGGACTAACCTATTAACCGGAGGCCCATCCCAGAATTGCTGTTTTTTGCCTATTTAAGTGTTTCGAAGAAACGGAATATCAAACGGAGTCCAAACGGAATAAACCTTTCTGGAACGTGATTTTCTTCCCGAATATGACCCAGGAGACTTGGACCCTACGCCAAGGAAGCTTCGAGGTGGGCACGAGGTAGGGGGGCGTGCCCTATACCCCCAGGCGCGCCCCCACCCTCGTGGGCCCACCGAAGCTCCACCGACGTACTTCTTCCTCCTATATATACCTACGTACCCCCAAACGAACAGAGTGGGAGCCAAAAACCTAATTCCACCGCCACAACTTTCTGTATCCACGAGATCCCATCTTGGGGCCTGTTCCGGAGCTCCGCCGGAGAGGGCCGTCATCACGGAGGGCTTCTACATCATAATAGTCTCTCTGATAAAGTGTGAGTAGTTTACCTCAGACCTTCGGGTCCATAGTTAGTAGCTAGATGGCTTCTTCTCTCTTTTTGGATCTCAATACAAAGTTCTCCCCCTCTCTTGTGGAGATCTATTCGATGTAATCTTCTTCTTTTTGCGGTGTGTTTGTTGAGACCGATGAATTGTGGGTTTATGATCAAGTCTATCTATGAATAATATTTGAATCTTCTTTGAATTCATTTATGTATGATTGGTTATCTTTGCAAGTCTCTTCGAATTATCCGTTTGGTTTGGCCAACTAGATTGGTAGTTCTTGCCATGGGAGAAGTGCTTAGCTTTGGGTTTGATCTTGCGGTGTCCTTTCCCAGTGACAGAAGGGACAGCAAGGCACGTATTGTATCGTTGCCATCGAGGATAACAAGATGGGGTTTATTTCATATTGCATGAATTTATCTCTCTACATCATGTCATCTTGCTTAAAGCGTTACTCTGTTTTGAACTTAATACTCTAGATGCATGCTGGATAGCGGTCGATGAGTGGAGTAATAGTAGTAGATGCAGAATCGTTTCGGTCTACCTGTCACGGACGTGATGCCTATATACATGATCATGCCTAGATATTGTCATAACTATGCTCAATTCTGTCAATTGCTCAACAGTAATTTGTTCACCCACCGTAGAATACTTATGCTCTTGAGAGAAGCCACTAGTGAAACCTATGGCCCCCGGGTCTATTCTCATCATATCAATCTCCATCACTTTAATCTTGCTTTGCTTTTTTACTTTGCCTTTTACTTTTCACTTTGCATCTCTATACCAAAAATTCCAAAAATATTATATCTATCAGATCTCACTCTCGTAAGTGATCGTGAAGGGATTGACAACCCCTAATCTTGTTGGTTGCGAGTTGCTATCGTTTTGTGCAGGTACGAGGGACTTGAGCGTGGCCTCCTACTGGATTGATACCTTGGTTCTCAAAAACTGAGGGAAATACTTATGCTACTCTGTTGCATCATCCTTTCCTCTTCGGGGAAATCCAACGCAAGCTCAAGAGGTAGCAAGAAGAATTTCTGGCGCCGTTGCCGGGGAGTCTATGCAAAAAGTCAACATACCAAGTACCCATCACAATCCCTATCTCTCGCATTACATTAGTTGCCATTTGCCTCTCATTTTCCTATCCCCCACTTCACCCTTGCCATTTGATTCGCCCTCTCTTTCCCAATCTCCTTCTCCTTCTTCGCCTCTCTTTTCCGTTTGCCTTTTTCTCGCTTGCCTTTTTGTTTGCTCGTGTGTTGGATTGCTTGTTTGCCGCGATGGCTCAAGATACTACCAAATTGTGTGACTTCACCAATACCAATAATAATGATTTCCTTAGCACTCCGATTGCTCCTCTTGCCAATACTGAATCTTTTGAAATCAATACTGCTTTGTTGAATCTTGTTATGAAAGATCAATTCGCCGGCCTTCCTAGTGAAGATGCCACTACTCATCTGAATAGCTTTGTTGATTTATGTGATAGGCAAAAGAAAAAAGATGTCGATAATGATGTCGTTAAATTGAAGCTATTTCCTTTTTCTCTTAGAGATCATGCCGAAGCTTGGTTTTCGTCTTTGCCTAAAAATAGTATTGATTCTTGGAACAAGTGCAAAGATGCTTTTATCTCTAAGTATTTCCCTCCCGCTAAGATCATCTCTCTTAGAAACGATATTATGAACTTTAAGAAACTTGATCATGAACATGTTGCACAAGCTTGGGAGAGAATGAAATTAATAATACATAATTTCCCTACTCATAATTTGAATTTGTGGATGATTATACAATTTTTTATGCCGAATTGAATTTTGCTTCTAGAAATCTTTTAGATTCGGCCGCGGGAGGCACTTTTATGGAAATCACTTTAGGAGATGCTACTAAACTCCTAGATAATATTATGGTTAATTATTCTCAATGGCATACTGAAAGATCTTCTAATAAAAAAGTGCACGCGATAGAAAAAATCAATGTTTTGAGTGGAAAGATGGATGAACTTATGAAATTATTTGCTACTAAGAGTGTTTCTTCTGATCCTAATGATATTCCTTTGTCTACTTTCATTGAGAATAACAATGACTCTATGGATGTGAATTTTGTTGGTAGGAATAATTTTGGTAACAACGCTTATAGAGGGAATTTTAATCCTAGGCCATATCCTAGTAATCCTTCTAATAATTATGGGATTCCTACAACAACTCTTATGGAAATTATAATAAGATGCCCTATGAATTTGAGAATAGTGTTAACGAGTTTATGAATTCACAAAAGAATTTTAATGCTTTGCTTGAAGAGAAATTGCTTAAAGTTGATGATTTGGCTAGGAACGTTGATAGAATTTCTCTTGAGGTTGATTCTTTAAATCTTAGATCTATTCCTCCTAAGCATGATATCAATGAGTCTCTCAAAGCCATGTGAATTTCCATTGATGAGTGCAAGGAAAGAACCTCTAGGATGCGTGCTTCCAAAGATGCCTTTATTAAAGCGTGTTTTCCAATTCCTATGAAAATCAAGATGAAGATCTAAAAGTTATTGATGTGTCTCCTATTAAATCTTTGTTTTGCAATATGAACCTTGATGAAACTGAATATGATCTTCCTTTACCTGGAAGGCGTTCTAAAAATTCGGAGTATTTAGATCTTTATGATGAAATTGATGAAAGTGGGATTGAAAGAAATAAAAATCTAGATGTTGCTAAACCCACTATATTGGATTTCAAGGAATTTAATTATGAAGGTTTCTCTTTAATTGATTGTATTTCCTTGTTGAAATCCGTGCTAAATTCTCCACATCCTTATAGTCAAAAGAAAGCCTTCACCGAACATATTGTTGATGCCTTGATGCAATCTTATGAAGAAAAACTTTAGTTGAAAGTTTCTATACCTAGAAAACTCTATGATGAGTGGGAACCAACTATTAAAATTAATATTAAAGATCATGAGTTTTATGCTTTGTGTGATTTGGGTGCTAGTGTTTCCACTATCCCCAAAACTTTGTGTGATTTGCTAGATTTCCGCGATTTTGATGATTGCTCTCTAAACTTGCATCTTGCGGATTCTACTATTAATAAACCTATGGGAAGGATTAATGATGTTCTTATTTTTGCGAATAGGAATTATGTGCCCTTAGATTTCATTGTTCTTGATATAGATTGCAATCCTTCTTGCCCTATTATTCTTGGTAGACCTTTCCTTAGAACGGTTGGTGCGATTATTGATATGAAGGAAGGGAATATTAGATTTCAATTTCCATTAAAAAAGGGCATGGAACACTTTCCAAGAAATAAAGTAAAATTGCCATATTAAACTATCATGAGAGCCACTTATGGATTGCGTACCAAAGATGGCAATACCTAGATCTATCCTCGCTTTTATGCCTAGCTAGGGGCGTTAAACGATAGCGCTTGTTGGGAGGCAACCCAATTTTATCTTTATTCCTTGCTTTTTGCTCCTGTTTAGTAATAAATAATTTATTTATCCTCTTTTTTGGTTTTGTTTTTTTGTGTATAATTAGTGTTTGTGCCAAGTAGAACCGTTGGCTAGACTTGGGGAAAGTCTTGTTGAACTTGCTGTAAAAATCAGAAACTTTAGCGCTCACGAGAACTGATGTCATTTTTATTTGGAGAGTGATATTTAGTTAATTATTTTTTCAGATTATTAATAGATAAATTACTCACGTCCAGCAATTTATTTTAGAATTTTTGGGGTTCCAGATCTTGCGCTAACTACAGATTACTACAGACTATTCTGTTTTTGACAGATTCTGTTTTTCGTGTGTTGTTTTCTTATTTTGATGAATCTATGGCTAGTAAAATAGTTTATAATCCATAGAGAAGTTGGAATACAGTAGGTTTAACACCAATATAAATAAATAATGAGTTCATTACAGTACCTTGAAGTGGTCTTTTATTTTCTTTCTCTAACGGAGCTCACGAGATTTCTATTGAGTTTTGTGTTGTGAAGTTTTCAAGTTTTGGGTGAATTCTTTTGATGGATTATGGAACAAGGAGTGGCAAGAGCCTAATCTTGGGGATGCCCATGGCACCACCAAGATAATCCAAGGACACCAAAAATTCAAAGCTTGGGGATGCCCCGAAAGGCATCCCCTCTTTCGTCCACTTCCATTGGTAATTTACTTGGAGCTATATTTTTATTCACCAACATCATATGTGATTTGCTTGGAGCGTCTTGTATTATTTGTGTCTTTGTGTTTTAGTGTGCCACAATCATCCTTGCTGTACACACCTTTTGAGTGAGCCGTACATGAATTAAAATTTGATATAATACTCTATGTGCTTCACTTATATCTTTTGAGTATTATAATTTTGCTCTATGTGCTTCACTTATATCTTTTGAGCTATGTAGTTCTGCTCTATGTGCTTCACTTATATCTTTTGAGCGTTATAATTTTGCTCTATGTGCTTCACTCAGATCTTTTAGAGCACGGTGGTGGATTTGTTTTAAAGAAACTATTGATCTCTCATGCTTCACTTAAATTATTTTGAGAGTCTTAATAGCATGGTAATTTGCTTAATAATAACATGCTTGGTATTCAAGATTTGTGAAACTTTCTTTTGAGTGTGTTGAATACTATGAGAAGTTTGATACTTGATAATTGTTTTGAGATATGGAGGTGATAATATTAGAGTCATGCTAGTTGAGTAGTTGTGAATTTAAAGAATACTTGTGTTAAAGTTTGTGATTCCCGTAGCATGCACGTATGGTGAACCGTTATGTGATGAAGTCGGAGCATGATTCATTTCTTGATTGTCTTCCTTATGAGTGGTGGTCGGGGACGAGCGATGGTCTTTTCCTACCAATCTATCCCCCTAGGACCATGCGCGTAATACTTTGCTTTGATAACTTCTAGATTTTTGCAATAAGTATATGAGTTCTTTATGACTAATGTTGAGTCCATGGATTATATGCACTTTTTCCCATCCTTCCACCATTTCTAGCCTCTCTAATACCGCGCACTTTTCGCCGGTATCATACACCTACCATATACCTTCCTCAAAACAGCCACCATACCTACCTATTATGGCATTTCCATAGCCATTCCGAGATATATTGCCATGCAACTTTCCACCGTTTCGTTTATTATGACACACTTCATCATTGTCATATTGCATATCCCGGTACACCGCCGGAGGCATTCATATAGAGTCATATTTTGTTCTAAGTATCGAGTTGTAATTGTTGAGTTTTAAGAAAAATAGAAGTGTGATGATCATCATTATTAGAGCATTGTCCCAGTGAGGAAAGGATGATGGAGACTATGATTCCCCCACAAGTCGGGATGAGACTCCGGACAAAAAATAAATAAAAGAGGCCAAAGAAGCCAAAAAAAGAGAAAGAAAAGAGGCCATAAAAAGGCCCAAATAAAAAAATAAAAAAATGAGAGAAAAAGAGAGAAGGGACAATGTTACTATCCTTTTACCACACTTGTGCTTCAAAGTAGCACCATGATCTTCATAGTAGAGAGTCTCTCATGTTATCACTTTCATATACTAGTGGGAATCTTTCATTATAGAACTTGGCTTGTATATTCCAATGATGGGCTTCCTCAAATTGCCCTAGGTCTTCATGAGCAAGAAAGTTGGATGCACACCCACTTAGTTTCTTTTTTGAGCTTTCATATACTTATAGCTCTAGTGCATCCGTTGCCTGGCAATCCCTACTCACTCACATTGATATCTATTGATGGGCATCTCCATAGCCCGTCGATATGCCTAGTTGATGTGAGACTATCTTCCCCTCTTTTTGTCTTCTCCACAATGACCATTCTATTCCACATATAGTGCTATATCCATGGCTCACGCTCATGTATTGCGTGAAGATTGAAAAAGTTTTGAAAAAGGTAGAGTATGAAACAATTGCTTGGCTTGTCATCGGGGTTGTGCATGATTTAAATACTTTGTGTGGTGAAGACAGAGCATAGCCAGACTATATGATTTTGTAGGGATAACTTTCTTTGGCCATGTTATTTTGAGAAGACATAATTGCTTTGTTAGTATGCTTGAAGTATTATTATTTTTATGTCAATATAAACTTTTGTCTTGAATCTTTCGAATCTGAATATTCATATCACAATTAAGAATATTTGCATTGAAATTATGCCAAGTAGCACTCCGCATCAAAAATTCTCTTTTTATCATTTACCTACTCGAGGACAAGCAGGAATTAAGCTTGGGGATGTCTGATACGTCTCCAACGTATCTATAATTTTTGATTGCTCCATGCTATATTATCTACTGTTTTGGACTATATTGGGCTTTATTTTCCACTTTTATATTATTTTTGGGACTAACCTATTAACCGGAGCCCAGCCCAGAATTGCTGCTTTTTGCCTATTTCAGTGTTTCAAAGAAACGGAATATCAAACGGAGTCCAAACGGAATAAACCTTTCTGGAACGTGATTTTCTTCCCGAATATGACCCAGGAGACTTGGATCCTACGCCAAGGAAGCTTCGAGGTGGGCACGAGGTAGGGGGGCACGCCCTATACCCCCAGGCGCGCCTCCACCCTTGTGGGCCCACCGAAGCTCCACCAACGTACTTCTTCCTCCTCCTATATATACCTACGTACCCCCAAACAAACAGAGGGGGAGCCAAAAACCAAATTCCACCGCCACAACTTTCTGTATCCACGAGATCCCATCTTGGGGCCTGTTCCGGAGCTCCACCGGAGAGGGCCGTCATCACGGAGGGCTTCTACATCATCATAGCCTCTCCGATGAAGTGTGAGTAGTTTACCTCAGACCTTCGGGTCCATAGTTAGTAGCTAGATGGCTTCTTCTCTCTTTTTGGATCTCAATACAAAGTTCTCCCCCTTTCTTGTGGAGATCTATTCGATGTAATCTTCTTCTTTTTGCAGTGTGTTTGTTGAGACCGATGAATTATGGGTTTATGATCAAGTCTATCTATGAATAATATTTGAATCTTCTCTGAATTCTTTTATGTATGATTGGTTATCTTTGCAAGTCTCTTCGAATTATCCGTTTGGTTTGGCCAACTAGATTGGTAGTTCTTGCCATGGGAGAAGTGCTTAGCTTTGGGTTCGATCTTGCGGTGTCCTTTCCCAGTGACAGAAGGGGCAGCAAGGAAAGTATTGTATCGTTGCCATCAAGGATAACGAGATGGGGTTTATTTCATATAGCATGAATTTATCTCTCTACATCATGTCATCTTGCTTAAAGCATTCCTCTGTTTTTAACTTAATACTCTAGATGCATGCTGGATAGCGGGCGATGAGTGGAGTAATAGTAGTAGATGCAGAATCATTTCGGTCTACTTGTCATGGACGTGATGCCTATATACATGATCATGCCTAGATATTCTCATAACAATGCTCAGTTCTGTCAATTGCTCAATAGTAATTTGTTCACCCACCGCAGAATACTTATGCTCTTGAGAGAAGCCACTAGTGAAACCTATGGCCCCCGGGTCTATTCTCATCATATCAATCTCCATCACTTCAATCTTGCTTTGCTTTTTTACTTTGCCTTTTACTTTTCACTTTGCATCTCTATACCAAAAATACCAAAAATATTATATCTATCAGATCTCACTCTCGTAAGTGACCGTGCAGGGATTGACAACCCCTAATCGCGTTGGTTGTGAGTAGCTATCGTTTTGTGCAGGTACGAGGGACTTGAGCGTGGCCTCCTACTGGATTGATACCTTGGTTCTCAAAAACTGAGGGAAATACTTACGCTACTCTGCTGTATCATCCTTTCCTCTTCGGGGAAATCCAACGCAAGCTCAAGAGGTAGCACCAGCGAGGAGTCTGGGCTGCAAGAAGGGTCGCCGTCAAGGAGGTGGCGCTGCAAGAAGGGTCGGGGGCGAGGAGGCAACGCTGCAAGAAGAATGGTCGCCAGCGAGGAGGCTGAGCTACTAGTAAGCAACAATGAAGATTTGAACTTGGAAAGCAAGGAGGAATATTGGAAATGTGGGTTTTGGTGGGAGGGGGCGGGGAGATAGATATTTCCGTGGTGGCAGCAAAATTTCACTCGGTGCCGCGAGAAATTAGCATGCAAGTGTTTTTCAAGCGTGGGCGATGGACAGTAGATGACGAAGCTTCCTGCGTAAGCCAGACAAGATGGTGCACCAAGATATTTATATCGCATCCCACATGATTCTTGCTAGTAAACTGTTTGTGGTATACCTGCTTTTTTCATTCTATTTTGAAACACAAAATGGTGTTACGGAGGGAAAGTATGGTGTTTGAATTTCTAGAACATTTATCTACAGTGAACACGCAACTATATGATTGTCGTGTTAAAATTTGGAATATTCCGGGTTCATTTGGCATTTTATGCATTAATTAAATTTCTAGGCATTTAATGTGCATAATTCAAATTTGAACTACAACCACATGCTCCAGTGCACCAAAGTTTGTTGAAAAATCACATGTGTTTCTTTGGGTGAATTTATAGGTCCCATGCAAGAATGGGAATGAAATTCAAACATCTAGGCATCGTGGCCCAACCGGAAACATTGAGAAACTTGGTTTTTAAATTCCTGTAAATCCCAAACACACCTAAAAATCATGAAACTTGGCATGGTGTCAATTATGGCACCAGCATGTTGTGGTAAAAAAATTGGCCAAATTGGGACAAGTTTTGGTATAAGCTTTTTGCATATTGTAGCTTCTCTCAAGAAGGTGTGTGGTTTCGAGAGGGAACATGTCACCTTTGTGTGCCAAACGACATACACTACCACCATCTTTCTTTTTTTACAAAGAAAACATAGAACTATATGAGTGTCGTGTTAAAATTTGGAATTATCTCGGGTTCATTTGGCCATTTTTATTCATTAATTGAGTTTTTGGGCATTTAATTTGAATAATTCAAATTTGAACTACAAGCACATGCTCCAATGCACCAAGGTTGGTTTAAAAATCACATGTGTGTCCTTGCGTGAATTTCTAGGTCCCATGCAAGAAATGGCAATGAAATTCAAACATCTGGGCGTCGTGGCTCGGCTCGTAACATTGATAAACTTGGTTTTCTAAATTCCTGTAAATTCAAAACTTGCCTAAATATTATGAAGCTTGGCATTGTGTCATTTCATGGCACCAACATACTGTGGTGAAAAAATGGGCGAATTGGGACAAGTTTTGGAATAAGCTTCTTGCAAACCAGAGCTTCTCTCAAGAAGACTCATGGTTCCCAAGGCAGAACGTGTCACCTTTGTGTGCGAAAAGATATACGCTGCCTCCCCCCTTGATTTTTTACAGAGGCAACATAGAACTATAGGAGTGCCGTGTTAAAATTTGGAATTATTCCGGGTTCATTTGGCCTTTTTTATTACATTAATTGAGTTGCTGGGCATTTGATGTGCATAATTCAAATTTGAACTACAAGCACATGCTCTAGTTCACCAAAGTTGGTTGAAAAATCACATATGTGTCCTTGGGTGAATTGCTAGGTCCCATGCTAGAAATGGGAATGAAATTCAAACATCTCGGCATCGAGGCTTGGCCGGAAATATTGAGAAACTTGGTTTTTTAATTCTTGTAATCCAAAACACGCATGAAAATCATGAAACTTGGCATGGTGTCATGACATGGCACCAACATGTTGTGGTAAATTTTTTGGCCGAATTGGGACAAGCTTTGGTCTAAGCTTCTTGCAAACCAGAGCTTCTCTCAAGAAGGATCGTGGTTCCGAGAGGGAACGTGTCACCTCCGTGTGTGAAATGACATACACTACCTTCTCCCGCCTTGATTTTTTACACAGGCGGCTTAGACCAAATAGGAGTTTCATGCTTAAATTTGGAATTATTCTGGGTTTGTTTGGCCTTTTTATACATTAATTGAATTTCCAGGCATTTAATGCACATAATTCAAATTGAACTACAAGCACATGCTCCAGTGCGCCAAAGTTAGTTGAAAAAATCATTTATGTTTATTTGGGCGAATTTCTAGGTCCCATGTAAGAAATGGGAATAGAATTCAAACATCTAGGTGTCTTGGCTTGGCCGGAAACATCGAGAAACATGGTTTTAAATTCCTGTAAATCCAAAACTTGCTTGAAAATCATGAAACTTGGCATGGTCTCATGACATGGCACCAACATGCTGTGGTGAATTTTTTGTCCAATTTCGAAGGCGCACAGATTAACAATCAACAAATTTCTTTTGGAAGAAGTGTTGTCACGTTACAAATCAGAAACACAAGTACTACTGAAACCGTGGGTGTTCTACTTACCATTTACGTGCTGCCATGCGTCCCTTTTTTTATTGGCTAGGAGGTGTTGCGCGGGTAGCTATTTGAGTATGGGAGGCGTGCGATGAGACCCCTGCACGTGCTCATCGGGAGGAGGGCCCTTTGACCTCTATCCGCCGCCCACCTCTCTCCCAATGTCTTCATTAATGGCACCCGAGCCCCTGTTTAGTGGCATGGCTATGTCTCACTCGACTGAGATTTAAGAGAGAGAAAAGATAATCTAAAAAGAAAGTTTTGCACGGATCTTGATGTAATATCCGACAGACCTATATAGCATCGACTGCGACTTATAGCAAGATTAATGAATATCAGGATGATGATAGTGGATAATAATTGTCTTACATATTTAGGAACATAATTAAAAAAGCCACATGTAGCAACACCCGAAATACACAAGGGCAAAAGAAGAAAGAAGACGCAGACAACAATCTAGCTCACTGATCTGTACTTTCTTGATGCGTTGCTGCAGGTAGCAGGGACTAGTTCTCGCGGCAAGCGGCGATGAGCTCTTTCGTGTCCTCAAGACACTGCTTGAGAGCATCCATGCATTCCTCCACCAGCCTTTGGCGCTCGATGCGGAGCATGGCATTCTCATCCATAAGTTTCTTGATGATGACGTTGTTCCTCTTCAACAAGGCAGTGGTCTCCTCGTGCTGCTTCATCGTTCCGGTGATCTTCGCCCTCTGCAGGTTGCGCTCGGTGCGGAGCTTCACCTTGTCCTCCCCTAGTCCCCGGATGACGCCGGTAGCATTTTGAAACGAGGCATTCATCTCGTCCTATAGCTTCATATAGTCGAAGATCCGACCCATTAGGTCATCGAGCATAGCGCGCATGCACCTATGAGAGCCCTCGCCTGCTTGCGAGACATTTTCTCATGCCGCCGCGGCGCGGGAGGACATCTCTGCTGCATTCGCGATGCGACGGGACATCTTTGTTGCTTCCGCGGCGCGGCTGAACCAGTCTGCTGCATCGACGGCATGGTGGGACCTCGGTGCTGCTTCGGCGGTGCGGCGGGACCTCTATGCTGCTACGGCCGCACGGCGGGAAATGTCGTCTGCTTTTGCGGTGACGTGGGACATCTCTCATGCTTCCGCTTCCATGCCCGCTTCCCTGGTAGTAATCTCTCGACCCAGAACTCACGCTGGCCATGCACTACTGCAAGTTGTTGCTAACGTGACACTACGATGAAAGACCCTTCAATGAAACTGTGTGCGATGCAATAATCGCAAACGGTGGTGTAAAATAATTGTCAAAAAAGGTGCAAAACATTTGCGATGACGGATGCATCAAACACGGTTCAAATTTAAGTTGCGTGTGCGATGCAAGGCATACCATTCAGTTCAATTAACTATTTGCGATGTAGCAAAACAAAAGAAATGGGCACTGAGATGAAGGTGTGTGCGATATACAGCTTATGGTTCACTCGAATGAACTGTTTGTGATTAGGCAACACAACAAAGACGGTCAGCCGGATCAAGGTGTGTGCTATATATGGCATAAGGTTCACTTGGATGAACTATTTTTTATTAGGTAACGCCACAAAAACGGTTCAACCAGATCAAGGTGTGTGCAATGGAGGGCATACAGTTCGTTCCGATAAACTGTTTGTGTTGAGCCAAGAGAACAGAAACGTTTCCTATAAACAAGATGTGTGTAATATGTGGCAAACATCCAATTACATAGGTGTCTAATACACACATGACATTTCCACACACCAAAGTAAACTATTACATGCATAATTAACTAGGATAAACGATCATCTGATTGTCATCTACTTCTTGTGCTAGCTCGATGTTCCTTCTATGCTAAGTTTCCATTAATTGATGGCATTTTATGAACACGCCACTGTTTCCCGCCATTTCCTCACCGGTTTCCCGCCACCCAGTGACATTGCGCATAAACCTAGGAGGCGCACGATGCACGGAGGCAAAAAGTGCAACTTGTAGCACATCCACCTTTTCCAGCATGCCAACCCACCAAAGCGCCGCCTCTGCCATCAACCTCGTTGACGAGGAAAACGAGCAGGCGCCATGGCCCGTCGAGGCTGAGGCACTCCCCGACAACGCGATGGACGACGCCGTGATGTGTGTCATCGCAGGGTTGAGCAGACCCATGGCGCATGGCACTTCAGCGCCGCGGATCAAGATAGGCATGTCAGCACCGACAGGCTGAAGCTTGCCGCACAACATGATCGATGGCGCGCTGCAGAGAAAGCTAGGCGCGTCTGTGCCGATAGGCTGTGCCTCGCCGTGCGGTGAGACCGTTGGAGCACCGCAGAGCAAGAGGTGCGGTGCGTTGCGTAGCAAGAGCGGATCCATCGGTGCTTGCCTGCTGTCGACAGGGCATCGCACCTGGGTACACGTCCTGTCAGTACCCCCATTCCTCGACAGGAGTGGCAGAGGCCCTCTGCACCGTACTTGCACCAGAGGTTGGCCGCGCTGTACTTGCACCGGACGCCTACTGCGCCGTTTGCATGGGTCACGTCGTTTGCTTGTCTGTAGCCCGCTCGATGCCAACGCACTGGTCGGTAGGCTCGACCGTCTCCTTGGCCCAGGTGTCCACCTAGGTGCAGTAGAGGAACATGGCCATCGCATCCTCGAGCTGGTGATTTCTGATGAAATATCCAACTTGGAGCTCGAGATCGTGCTCTAGATGTTCCGCGAGCGTGTCGACCGCTTGGACGAACGCCTGCACGAGTTCAGGCAAAGCCAAGAGCTACGATAGGCAAGGGCTGCTGGTCATTGTCTCATGGACGCGTTTTATTTTGTTGAGTCGTTTCGACGTTGATAGCTATGTATTCACAGCAATCATAGTATTGCTCTGTTTATTGCTCTCTTTCAATGTGTGTACTCTGTTTTCCATTCTTATATGTTCTGTTTCAATGTGTGTATATACGCTTTCCATTCTGTATATGTGGATGATAACAGCTAGATTCAAATTAGTATTCAAAAATAGATAGAAAATGGAATTCATAATATATATATATATTAATTGTTCATTAGTTCATCACAGAATATATATAATATCATCACATATATGTGATGATACCTAACTACAAGGTACAATGCATAAAATTGAAAACGAACAATACTAAAACTAATAATCCCTCCTGGGCCAGTATTCCAGCAGCCCTTCGCCAGCAGCTCCCTCATGCATGGCGTCTTACCAGTGCGGAGGTAGTTCTCTGCATCACAGCACTTGACGTACCAATCTTGTAAGTGCATCTAGTGCCACCCCTAGTTGGTTTTGGAGTATTGACGACAAACTTGGTTGAGGGACTAATGTGTTTGTGAGAATTGCGGGATAACACATGTAGTAGTCCCTCACTGATTGGTTTACCTACCAGAGATGACCCCTAAAAATGTGTGAGACATTGAAGACAATGGTGGTCTATGAAGATATTCACAATAAAGATTATGACTCGAGAAGACATTCACGTGAAGACTATGGAGTGCGAAGACATAGTTGTTTCGTAGTTTCCTTTTCTTCTTTGTTGAGTCATAGGAACCAGCGCACTGTTAAGTGGAGTCCAAGTGAACAAAGTCTAAGTGACTGAAGTGATGCTCAACCAAATCCTATGTCTTCGAGTGAAGGCAATGAGAGCAAATCTTCTCCAGAGCTGGATGAGTCAGCTTTACTTGTAGCCCAAGTCAAGCTGCCGCGTGTGCTTGAAATCTGACCGTTAGACACATGTCAGTTCCTTAATGACCCAGGGTCATCTCGGAGAAATCAGGTCGGGTTGCCTCCTGGCTATAAATAGCCCACCCCCTACACCATAAATTGGTGGCTGCTTAGAGTTAGTGCACGGCTCTTGTCGTTTGACCCACCTCCGAAGAATTTGAGAGAGAAATCCTTGCGAGGACAAAGCCCAAAACACCCAGAGCCAAAGAGTGTTAGGCATCACTGAAGTCTTTATGACTGCGTGATCTGAAGACTTGTTACACTTGAGGACTGTGAATCCTCCAGCCGGTTAGGCGTCGCGTTCTGAGCATCCAAGAGTCATTGTGGGTTGCCGGTGAACGAAGTCTGTGAAGGTTTGGAAGTCTCCCTTGAAGACATACTAGAGTGATTGGGCGAGGTCTGTGTGTCCTTAGCTCAAGTGGAATAAGGTGAAGATGCAGTCTTCTGAGTTGAATCTCAGCCTCCCTAACCAAACGTATAGTTGTCACAGCAACTGGAACTGGTCAAACAAATCCTTGTCCTCACTAAGCAAATGGTTCTACCCTTTACCTCTCTTTACTTACAGTTAGTCTTCGTGAAGTCATTGCCTGCTTGCATGAGCTAATTGACTTCATTGTGTGAAGACTGTTGTTGTTTGCCCTCATACTATCTTCCATCCTGATCCATACTACCTAGCTACTGATAGTCTTCGTGCTTTCACGTCATTGCTTACTTGACTATGGCTTGTCTATTGTAGTCTACCTTCCACTGCATATCAATAGGTTCTTTTCTACTGTTTGTTTTCAAAGCCCCCTTGTTTTGAAGACTTTCATAAAAATCACCTATTCACCCCCATCTAGTCGATAACTAGCAGTTTCAATTGGTATCAGAGCAAGGTGCTCCCTTGTTCTGTGTGATTTAGTTTAACCACCTGGAGTTCTAGCTATGTCGACTGCAGGGATAATCAAAGTCTTTGCTGCGTGCCCTATCTTCGATGGCACTGATTACCCCTACTGGAAGAATAAGATGCGCATGCATCTTGAAGCCATTGATGTCGACCTCTGGTATGTCATCAAGAATGGCGTTCCCAAGGCCGGTGAAGGTGTCACCCCTGCTGATGTCAAGAAGTTCATTCCACTAGATTCTACTGCCAAGAACATTATTTGTGGTCATCTGACAAAAGGACACTATGTTCGTGTGAGTGCTCTGGAAACTGCGAAGCTATTCTGGGACTGGCTCTCCAGGGTCAACGAAGGCGTCTCAACCCAGAGGGACTCAAGGATCAGTGTTCTTCAGAACCTCTTCAACTGCTTCAAGAGAAATGACAATGAGAATGTTCAGCTGACGTTTGATCACCTCACTAATATCACAAATGAGCTTCATGCACTCGGCGCCACTGAGATCACCAAGCATGAAATCATCAAGACACTCTTGAGATCAGTCGACAGCTCATTTGACACCCTGGCCCTGATGATTCAAGAACACCCTGACTTCAAGACTCTGGATCCGTATGACATACTTGAAAGGCTCAACACACATGAGTTCCAGTTATCTGAGAAAAGAGATATCTATGGTCCCAACTATGGCCGAACTTGTGCTTTGAATGCAAAGGCTATTTCCTCATCTGAAGAAGAATTTGACTGTAGTTATGAGGATCCCGAAGACATTGGAAAGGAACTTTCCATGATAGTGAAGAAGTTCCAGAGGTTCACCAAGAAGAAAGGCTCCAGATAGTCTTCAAGATCCAGCTCAAGAAATGATGAAGCTTCCTCCCGTGACTACAAGAAGAGAACGTGCCACAAGTGCAAGAAACCTAGTCACTACATCTTTGAATGTCCTAAATGAGACAATGAGAACAACAAGAAGAATAAGAGCAAGGAACATGATTCTGATGACAAGAAGAAGAAGAAATCCTCAAAGTCTTCTTCCAAGTCTTCGTCGAAGTCTTCATCACACAAGAAGAGCTCATCCAGCAAGGCTCGTGCGTTTGTTTGCAAGGAGATGGATTCAGAGGAGGAGTCTGCATCTGAGGAGGTGGAGATGGAGTCTGAAGAGGAATCTGATTCAGGTGTGGCAACCTTGGCTCTAGCTTCAACATACGTCGCCAAGTCCATCTTCAACACTGAAGACAATGGCCTCGTCACCAACGCTAATGCTAATGATGAGGATGACTCTGCACCCACGTACTTCTTCATGGCACGTGGTGCCAAGGTAAACTCATGCGATGCTTACTATCAAACATCAAGTGAAGATGACTCTGAAGGTGAATCTAAACCTAGCTACAAAACACTTGCTAAAATTGCAACACAGCAACAGAATGCCATGGAACATATTAAAAAATTGCTAGACAAAAGCAATGACCTGTTGGACATGGAAATGACCCAATCTCAGTCCTTAATTGAAGATATTAAAAATATTCATGTTAAGTATGAAGAACTTAAAAGTCATGATGAAACACTCTCAACTACTCATGAAAAGCTCTCCTATGATTATCTTCAAAGGAAGCAAGAGCTTGAGAACTTTAGATCGGCTCATGATGATCTTCAAAAGGAGAAGAATCACTCCGCGCTCAACAGATCAGTTCCACTCAGGAAGTATTTGAACCACCATGTCTAAAATGTCTTCAGTGTGATAATGCTGCTTCTGTTGCTGGATGTTCTACTGATACTATTGTTGCAATACCTTCAACTGCTGATGTGGTAACTAACCCCTCTGCTGAGCGTACCACTACTATTGCTGATGAGAATGCCAGGTTGAAGACATTGCTTGAGACAGGAATGTACAAAAGTCTCAAAGGGCATCAGACACTATGTGATGGCCTCAAGAAACAGATTCTGAACTGAAACCCTAGGAAAGAGGGTGTTGGGTTCGAGAGGAAAATGAATGTTGATGGTTCTTACTGGAAGCCTAAGCAGTACCCCAAAACCACATGGGTTGCTGCAAAGGGACCTTCAATGGATCCATCTATCCATCTACCTTATCTGGCTTCACTTGTGCTAACTCGATTATCATTGATGAATCCTTTGATGCAAACTATAAACCATTTAAGAATCAGAATGGTGAAGTGTTTGCCAGGTATATTTGTACTAACTTCAGGAATGGACCACCTTTGAAGAAGATCTGAGTCCCCAAGAGTTGTCTTGAAAATCTTCAGGTGAATGTCATCATGACACCACCTGGGAAGAAGACAAACCCCAGAACAAAGGCTTCATACAGATAGAGGAATCACCAGAGTCACCCTAACACAAATGTTTTGCAGGGAAACCATACTCAGGCCTATGAATATGAGTGTGTTTCATCAAACCGCCATGTTGATAAGACCAAGAACTACTCTGCTTATTATTATGAGTATTATTCACCTCCTGCATGACTATTTGCTAGGGCTCCAAAGCCAAAGTTCTCAGATGCTGCACTTAGACTCATTGCTTCGAAGCCATCCCTGAAAATGTAGGCAGTTAAGAAAACTTAACTCTCTTTTGCAGGGAAGGGCCTCCAGCCGGAAATCAAAGGCGTAAGATGCTATTGGTGGGGACCTAAAGCATCTTGTGGGCGCAAGATAAAATGCCCAAATGGTCTTACTATGTATTTTTTCCTGGTTTTGTTGATAGTCATCCTATCTACCCTAACCAAGATCTGAACTTTCATAATCCACTCATTCGTCAAATGTTTATGCTTCACATTTCCCTTGGTGAAGCCTATCCCCCTAACTGCACTATAGGATACGATAACAAAGGCTTCTGAATGGATTATAGACGTGGATGCACTAACCACATGACTGGTGATCGAAGTATTCTTATGGACTCAACCTTACGTCCATCTGACAAGAGTGACATAACATTTGCTGACACTGGTAAAATAAAGGTATTGGGTCTAGGTAGAGTTGCAATCTCAAAGGATCAGCACATGGATAAAGTGATACTTGTTGAATCCCTTGGTTTCAACTTAATGTTTGTTTCAATGCTTTGTGATCTGAATATGGTAGTAATATTTGGAAAATATCGTTGCCTTGTGCTTATGGAATCTGACAAATCTCTAGTCTATGAAGGGTACCAAAAAGATGGTCTGTACATGGTAGATTTCTCAACAGGACCATAGTTGGCCGTATGTATTCTAGCAAAAGCTTCAGAGTGCTAGCTCTGGCATCGGAGGCTGGGGCATGCTGGCATGAGGAACTTGTACACTCTCGCGAAGAAGAAACACGTCGTAGGCATCGAGGGCGTCAAGTTCAAGAAGGATCATCTATGTGGTGCCTGTGAAGCTTGAAAGATGACAAGGGCCAAACATCCCTCGAAGACAATCATGACGACTTCTCAACCCTTTGAGCTGCTTCACATGGACTTATTTGGCCCTACTCACTACTCTACTCTCACTACCACTGCTTGCCTATATGGCTTCGTCATTGTTGATGATTACTCAAGATATACCTGGGTGCATATAATTCTCTACTAGACTGAAGTGCAGGATGTCTTCAGACAATTTGCCAATCGTGCCATGATGAACTATGGCATCAAGATCAAGCACATCAGAAGTGAGAATGGCACAGAGTTCAAGAACACAGGCATCGACACTTATCTTGATACATTGGGCATCACTCGTGAGTTCTCAGCTCCATACACACCTCAGCAGAATGGCATCGTGGAGCGCAAGAACAGGACACTCATTAAGATGGCTCAAACGATGCTTGATGAATACAAGACTCCAAGGAAGTTCTGGCCTGAAGCCATTGATACTGCATGCCACGTCATCAACCGTGTTTATCTTCACAAGCTTCTAAAGAAGACATCATATGAGCTACTGACTGGTAAGAAGCCAAACATAAGCTACTTCAGAGTATTTGGTGCTAGGTGCTGGATCAAGGATCCGTATCACACTTGAAAATTTGCACCGAAAGCACATGAAGGTTTAATGCTTGGTTACGGAAAGGATTCGCACTCCTACAGAGTCTTCAACCTCTTTCACCATAAAGTGGTTGAAACTGTGTATGTGCGGTTTGATGAAACTAACGGCTCGCAAAGAGAGCATCTCCCAAATGTGCTAGATGAAGTATCACCAAGTGAATCCATCAAGCTTATGGGTACTGGAGAAATCATACCTTCAGAGGCACAGGCTGAAGAAGAACTTGTCATTTCTGTGCCAAGTCAACCTGAAGACACTGCTCAGCCTGAAGCCAATGCTGAAGACGAAGACAATGATTAGCAAGGGAAAAATCTTCGTCCAGTCCATCGTCGTGTTGCAAATGAAGTACAGATTGAGAAGATAATTGATAGCATCAATGCACCTAGTCCACTCACTCGTTGAAGAGCAACACAGCTAGCAAATTTTTGTGGGCACTTTGCATTTGTCTCTATATCTGAACCCAAGAGAGTTGCTGAAGCCTTCATGGAACCTGAATGGATACAAGCTATGCAAGAAGAGCTTCAACAGTTCGAGCTGAACAATTTATGGGAACTGGTTAAGCATTCTGATCCTCGCAAGCACAATATCATAGGCACAAAATGGATCTATCGCTACAAACAAGATGAGCATGGTCAAGTTGTTAGAAACCAGGCTCGTCTCGTTGCTCAAGGATACACTCAAGTTGAAGGGATTGACTTAGATGAAACATTTGCTCCGGTGGCTAGGCTTGAAGCCATTCGTATACTGCTAGCCTATGCCAACCATCACAATATCCTCCTGTACCAAATGGATGTGAAGAGTGCCTTTCTCAATGGCAAGATTTAAGAAGAAGTGTATGTTGCACAACCACCTGGCTTTGAAGATCCAAAACATCCTGATATGGTATACAAGCTCAATAAGGCACTGTATGGCCTCAAAGACACACTCAAAGACTTCTTGAAGAGGAAAGGCTTCAAACCTGGTTCCATGGATCCCACTCTCTTCACGAAGACATATGATGGTGAACTGTTTGTGTGCCAAATCTATGTGGATGACATTATCTTTGGCTGCACTGACAAAAGATACAGTGATGAGTTTGGGCACATGATGCAAGAGCAATATCAGATATCCATGATGGGTGAGCTGAAGTTCTTCCTTGGTCTTGAAATCCGTTAGCAGAGCAACGGCATCTTCATATCTCAAGAGAAATACCTCAAAGATTGCCCGAAGAAGTTTCGAATGCAAGACTGCAAAGGATACATGACGCCAATGCCAACCAAAAGTCATCTGGGTCCCGATGACAATGGTAAAGAGTTCAATCAAAAGGTATACTGCTCCATGATTGGTTCTTTACTCTACTTGTGTGCATTTAGGCTAGACATAATGCTTAGCGTTTGCATGTGTACCCGATTCCAAGCGGCACCAAAGGAGTTGCATCACTTAGCTGTGAAGCGAATTCTTCAATATTTGGCTTACACCCCAACACTAGGATTACGGTATCCAAAAGGCTCAGAGTTTGATCTAGTTGGATTCTCAGATGCTGATTATGCTGGTGACAAGGTTGATCGCAAGTCTACATCAGGCACATGTCACTTTCTTGGACGATCTCTTGTCTGTTGGTCTTCAAAGAAGTAGAACTGTCTGTCTCTCTCCACTGCTGAATCTGAATGCATTGCTGCTGGATCTTACTGTGCTCAGCTTCTATGGATGAAGCAAACTCTCAAGGAATATGGCATCCATCTGAAGCAAGTGCCACTCTACTACGACAACGAAAGCGCCATCAAGATTGCCAATAACCCGGTTCAGCATTCAAAGACAAAGCACATTCAGATCAGTCATCACTTTCTCAAAGATCATGTCATGAAGGAAGATATTTATATCATTCACGTCAACACAGAAGAGCAATTGGCAGATATCTTCACAAAGTCCTTGGATGAGAAAAGGTTTTGCAAGTTGCGGTGTGAGCTAAATATCCTAGAATCCTCAAATGTCCTGTGATTGGACACACATTCTAACGCTTATGCATGTTGATGACTTAGATGTGCAACACATGAAGTAACGTATATCTTCAATCAATGAAGACATACACTCTATGTGTGAATACATTAATGCGGAATTTGACTTTGGAGCGCCACAATAATTGCGTGCCATGTCTGGGTCTAATACTTCCTATACAGTGGGTAACGCCACCACCAAATTCTCGTTTCAAGTATTTTTGTTAGCGTCACAATTGCATAGTCTTCGCATTTGGTATGTCTTCAACATTGATTTGTTTCCGAGTTTATCTTCACAATGTTGATTTAGTCTTATACTGATATAGACATATATTTGTGTTCTGTCCTGTACAACATTCACTTATAGCTATGTCTTCTTGCTTGAATCTTTTGATCTAAGTGAATGTGATCGGACCCTAACCCCCTCTATGCTTCTACCTCAGAGTCATCTATCCAAACCACATGCATTCTATTGAAATCTATCATTTGTCTTTTCTGAGTCCTTGTTAGCTGAAGACAAAGAGATAAATGTTTTAATCTGTTTTAATGCCATATCATTTTTGCCTGAATACCGGAGAAGCCGGAATGACCACCCGACAATCCAGACATGCGTGGGAACATGGAACAACTTTCAATGAGTTGCATGCATGCCACGTGTCCTTCAAATGTGAACCGCCAGGGGCACCTACGTAATAATGTTGTGACATCCCTGTCCTTATAAATACACACCTCACCGCGGTCATTATCTCTTCGTCCACCTCTTCTTCTCGCACCAAAACCCTAGCGCCTCCGCTATCTCACATCGACGCCGGAGACGAAGCGCTTAGCTGCCATGACATCTTTGACACCATCCTCACACCGGCCGTGGACCTCGTCCTCTCCGCCGCCGCCGTAGGTGTCTTCCATTGCCAAGTTAGGGCGCGGGAGATTGAACTACTCGGCCTCTTTCTCCATCTCGTCTAGCAGTTCGTCAAGCAGTAATTAAAACTTACTTTTTACTGCTGAGGGAGTCCTGGATTAGGGGGTGTTCGGGTAGCCGGACTATACCTTCAGCCGGACTCCTAGACTATGAAGATACAAGATGGAAGACTTCGTCCCGTGTCCAGATGGGACTTTCCTTGGCGGGGAAGGCAAGCTTGGGGATGCGGATATTCAAGATCTCCTACCATTATAACCGACTCTATGTAACCCTAACCCTATCCGGTGTCTATATAAACCAGAGGGTTGTAGTCCGTAGGACATCGACTCCATATACAACAATCATACCATAGGCTAGCTTCTAGGGTTTAGCCTCCTTGATCTCGTGGTAGATCTACTCTTGTACTACCCATATCATCAATATTAATCAAGCAGGAGTAGGGTATTACCTCCATCAAGAGGGCCCGAACCTGGGTAAAAACATCGTGTCCCTTGTCTCCTGTTACCATCCAGCCTTGACGCACAGTTCGGGACCCCCTACCCGAGATTCGCCGGTTTTGACACCGACATTGGTGCTTTCATTGAGAGTTCCTCTGTGTCGTCGCCTTTAGGCCTGATGGCTCCTTTGATCATCAACAACGATGCGGTCTAGGGTGAGACTTTTCTCCCCGGACAGATCTTTGTCTTCGACGGCTTCGCACTGTGGGCCAATTCGCTTGGCCACCTAGAGCAGATCGAAAGCTATGCCCCTGGCCATCAAGTCAGGTTTGGAAGCCTAAACTACATGGCAGACATCCGCGGAGATTTGATCTTCGACGGATTTGAGCCACAACCAGGCGCGCCGCACTGTCTCGCGCGGCATGATCTAGCTCTGTCACCAAACAGTATCCCGGAGGCCGCAAACGCACCAGCTGTGACCCTTAATTCGGAGCCAGTTGTGTCAATCGAGGATGAGCGGTTGCACGTCACCTCGAGGGCTGCAATCTCAAAGGCGATCGAGCCGAACGCCGGCCCCACACTCCGCGTGACTCACGACTCCGAGGATCCGGACTCCGAACCCCCCGTGCCCCTGCTGATCGAATCCGATTGGGCGCCAATAATGGAGTTCACCGCCGCGGACATCTTTCAGCACTCCCCTTTTTGCGATATCCTGAATTCTCTCAAGTCTCTCTCTTTATCAGGAGAGCCCTGGCCGAACTGCGGTCAGCGAGGATGGGATATGGACGATGAAGAGATTCAAAGCCCACCCACCACCCACTTGGTAGCCACTGTCGACAATTTAAACGACGTGCTCAACTTCGACTCCGGAGACATCGACAGCATGGATGACGATGCAGGAGATACCGATGAACCAACGCCCATAGGGCATTGGACAACCACCTCATCTCACGATGTATACATGGTGGATACCCCTGAAGGAAGCGACAACGAGGAAAAAGGGGATGGAACGGGAGATCGACCCCCCGAAAAGCAATCAAAGCGTCGGCGTAAATGCCGACCCAAGCCTCGCCTTGATAAAAATCCAGCCATAGAGCAGGACCAGCCGGTAGACGACGAGCAGGCCTTAGAGCACGGATAGAGAAACCGAACATCCCTCCTTCGGCGAAAACGGCATGCCGGACGACCTCACACCGGATAAACCCATGGAGCAGAAGAATCTCCACGAGAGGCTCGTTGCAGCTGCACGCAGCCTGAAAAAGCAGAAGCGGAGGCTAAAATCAGCGGAAGATGCACTCCGGATTAGATGGAGAAAAGTAATCAATCCGCAGATAAATACGGCGACGATCGCCGCACTAAAAGCTATCAGAAAAGAAAGCTACTGCCCGAATTCGACGAAGAGGCCCTAGAGCCCTCGCATTCAAAAAATAAGAAAGCCACACGGTCGGATAGACGACCCCATAAAGCGGCAAGCGGCGCCGCACTTAAATCGGCATGCGACCCACCTAAGGATTCGCATCATGGCCCAGCTAGGTCCATTTATGGGCCAAGAAAGCAAGCTCTCGTAAGCAACGCAATAAAGCCATCATCAGAATCCGGCACACCCAAATACAGGGGCGCCGCACACCCCCTATGTTTCACCGATGAGGTCCTGGACTATGAATTTCCAGAGGGATTCAAACCCGTAAACATAGAGGCATATGATGGAACAACAGACCTTGGAGTCTGGATCGAGGATTATATCCTCCACATACACATGGCTAGAGGAGATGATCTCCACGCCATAAAATATTTACCCCTTAAGCTTAAAGGGCCAGCCCGGCATTGGCTTAAAAGCCTTCCTAAAAACACAATTGGAAGTTGGGAAGAGCTCGAGGATGCTTTCCGAGAAAATTTTCAAGGGACCTATGTCCGCCCCCCGGATGCAGACGATCTCAGTCACATAACTCAACAGCCCGGAGAATTAGCTCGGCAATTCTGGAATAGATTCCTCACTAAAAAGAATCAGATAGTCGACTGTCCGGACGCCGAAGCCTTAGCAGCTTTCAGGCATAACGTCCGAGACGAATGGCTCGCTAGACACCTCGGCCAAGAAAAGCCAAGAACAATGGCCGCACTAACAAGCCTCATGACCCGCTTTTGTGCAGGAGAGGACAGCTAGTTGGCAAGGTGCAGCCCCAGCGACCCAAGTACATCCGAAACCAGGGATGGAAACGAAAAACCACGATGCAACAAGGACCGTCGCCGGACTAAGGAAAAAAGTCCGAAGAGCACGACAGTCAATGCCGGATTCAAAGGTTCACAACAAAATCAGACAAAACCACCCCTCCAGGATAACAGGGACGATCCATCCAACTTAAATAAAATCCTGGACAGGATATGTCAGATACACAGTACTCCCGGGAAGCCTGCTAACCATACCCACAGAGATTGTTGGGTTTTCAAACAATCCGGCAGACTCAATGCCGAACACAAGGGGCTCGACACACCAAGCGAAGACGAGGACGAACCCCAAAAGCAGAGCACCAGGAAACAAAAGAACTTCCCACAAGAAGTAAAAACAGTGAACTTACTTCACATAACAAAACGTGCGGCGCCCATAAAGGTACGCACCACACGACCTATCCCCAAAGGGTACCGCCACTGGTTGTCAAAACCAATCATCTTCGATCAGCTAGATTATTCTAGAAATATCAAGAATGCAGGCTGTACTGCCTTGATACTCGATCCAATAATTGGCAGACTCCGGTTTTCAAATGTCCTTATGGACGGCGGCAGTGTACTAAACCTGATATATCAGGATACAATCCATCACATGGGGATAAACCCAGCAAGAATCCGCCGCAGCAAAACCTCCTTTCAAGGGGTAACACCTGATCCGGACACCCATTGTATGGGTTTTCTCCGGCTTGAAGTTATATTCGGCTCTGCCGATAACTTCCTCCGTGAAAAGCTGACCTTCCATATCGTCCCGTTCTCAAGTCGCTATCAAGCACTACTGGGACGCGAAGCTTTCGCCCGCTTTAACGCAATACTGCATTATGCATCTCTCACGCTTAAGATGCCCGGTCCACGAGCCATCATCTCTTTGAAGGGGAAGCACTAAAGTGCGCCTCCCCAAGCGGAGGACTGTGCAGCCGCTTTGACAGCCCCATAGTAAAATGGCCTCACCGGCCAAAAAACTTCGAAATAGGTCATTAAGGACCACAAACACGGATAGATGAGTTCGGTACAAAATCATCATTGATGCAGGCTTAGTGGCCATATACCCCCGCACTAGGGGCTCCATGCATACACAATAAGAGACAATAAAGATCAATTTTATATATTTTACTTTACACTTTGTTTATTTTAAACTTTTGTTCGGCACGACCCGTTTTCAACTCAGTTCCTCTCATTTACAGATGAACGTCGTGTGGCGCCCGTCTAGGATAAGGCACAACGGAGACACGGGCGCAGACGTGCAGTAGGGACCCGTCCTAAAGGATTCTTTTTAGATTAAGACCCTGCGTAAACCTTTTTTACTGTCTCTTGTTGCTACACATCCCCTGGTTTTTTCTGATATAACCAAGGAGGAGGCTGGCGTCTTGGCATGTGGCCACATCAGAATTTTTGCACGTACCTGGATACTAGGGGCTTTTTTAATAAAGAGTGTTGTTTTGCCCGCACTCATAAAGACCGAACACCTTAGGGAGTGTTCGGCGTCGCGAGTTTTGGCATTATATGCATCAGCTCCGAATCATGTCTTTGGTCAAATGTTGGGTTGCCCGGCTCCTGAGTTTGGCTACCTTACGTTCCGCTCTATCGGCTAAGGTAGCACCTGGAGAACTACTGCGATTGTGCCCCGGTTCGACCGGGCGAGCACCTCAGTAGAGAAAGCCGAAAACTGACTGTCATGATGTAGCGTGAGACTGGTCAGCCACTCGATGACCTATCGGAATCTAGCGGATTCCTCCGCATTAACGAAGGGCCGCTTCCCGGTCAGGCACATACGCGCCCCGAACTCGGGCGAGCGCAGTCGCCACCAAGGGGCTACCTAAATAGTCTCACTGTCAAGCTCCTATGGCTAAGTGAAAGTGTTAAAGCATTATAGTTCGGTTGCCTGGCCCGCTGCACTATCACCTCCTTTGTAGGACCAAGACGTTGGGTTAAGTGTGAAAATGCGTCTTCTGCGAGCACCCCCGCACTATGTGCGTGGGGGCTGAAGCCAACGACTGCCATCTTTCAGATTTTGTATATATATATCTTAAAACGGCCGCACAGGAGGTGTTCCCAATACTTGAAGGCACAAGTATAAAAAGGCCACTACAGTTTATCAAAATATTACTTTATAATTACATATGCTATCATAACATAGCATCTTTCGAGCACTGCGTCTCTATTACACGAGCGCCTTCAAGGACTTCCTGAAAATAGTGCTCGAAGGGTACTCAGCTTTTGTCCGAATCTCAGGACGCAACAATGGTGTTCACCATCTCTGCCCAGTATGTCTTGACACGGGCAAGAGCCATCCTTGCGCCCTCTATGCATGCTGACCTCTTCATTGCATTAATACGTGGCACCGCATCAAGGAATTGCTGCACCAAGCTGAAATAACTCTTCGGCTCCGATCTTCCCGGCCACAGATGACCCATGACGTACTTCATGGCGAGTCCGGACAACCTATTCAGTTCGGCCCATTGAGCCAAACGATCGTCCACTGCCAGTGGACGCTCTGGATTGTGAAACTACGACCAGAAAAGCTTTTCCACTTCGTGATCCTTCTGATCTCGAAAGTGTTCGGTCGCATCAGCAGCACTCGCTGCCAAATCCAGATATGTATCCTCCACACTCCACATCCGGTCCAACGGAGCAAACTTTGGATCACAAAATTTCCTTCGCAACATAAAGGGCTTTCCAGCCGCAATCTGTTCGGCCTGACGCAGCTCCTCCTTCGCAGCTCTCATCACAGAGCGCGCGTCCTTGGCATTGGCAACGGCCTTCTCTAAGTCCGTCTATTTCGCCTGGTCTTCTTTCTCAAGAAGTCTGCAACGGTCTGCAGCGCTCTTTAACTTTTCGGCCATCTCGGCCATCTTTTCCTTGCTTCGGCAATGAGCAGCCTATTCGGCTCTCAACTCTTCAAGGGCTTTCTTGGCAGCCGCACCACTTTCTCTGGCTTGTTCTTTAGCTCGGGCAAGTTCTGCCCTAAGACTCTCCACGGCGGACGCACCATCTGCGTCAAGCACACACATCGTAAGACACTGGCATAAAACTCTTCTTACCTGATGCCGCCCGAGGAATTAAATACCTTGAGCCCCATCGAGCATCTGCCACGTCTAGTTGCCGCTTTAGTTCGGCAAAATCATCAGTTCGGCTCGATTCTGGACACCCTGCCGCCTACATTCAAAGGCGACATCTTAGACCTGGGATTATGATCTTCCACGTGCCATCAATTCTTGATGACGTGCAGAGTCTCAGGGGCTACTATCTACACAGGGCGCATCTTATTCATGCGCAACTGACAAAAGTGTACATTATCTAATGTACCTCAAAACCCGTCAGTAAACTTTAGACGGCCTCATGCAATCCGCTCTCGGCGGATGAGATCCTTTCAATCACCGTGCCCATCAATACACGGTGCTCCTCCAAGATAGAAGCTCGCCCCAGCAGAATCTTTAGTTCCTTCGGCCGAGCACCAGACGGTGTCGGACTTGACCCACGACCTCTTTCGAAGGCCGGACGCGGAGAACCTCGGGGGGCCACATAGCTATCTTCCGCCCCTGCCGGATTCGGAGAAACCCTCCGCGACGACACCTCAGGGTCGCCCGCCTCGCTAGGCGGCACGGCAGGGTGAGGCGTCCCGCTCTCCATCATCTCCGGAAGGAGATCCCCCGAAGACGAGCTCTGCTGAGAAGGGCCGAGGTCCGAGCTACAAGGTAAAAATTCGGTTAATCTTCTCAGATATAAATCAAGGATTTCCCTCATCCCTCAAAAGGAAGATCTTTCTGTACTTATGGCTCCCTGGAGGGCTGATCCCCTTGAGGGTGTAGTCCGGCCGAGGAACTCCCCGGCGTCGGACCCTCTGGCGAGGATTTTTCCCCCGCTTCGAGGCCATGGTTTCCGGGTCGTCAGAGGCGGCTCTTTTCTTCCCCTTAGGAGAGGAATTGTCAGTTCCTCCCTTCGGAGCAGCCTCCTTCGAGGAGGCCATAGTTTCCTTGTCCTCCCCCTTGCTTCCCTCCAAAGGCATTATCTCTAGCATCCTGACCAGCACGGGATCCGGCCTGGTTTCGGGAAGGGGAGCCGGACACCTGATCAGCTTTGCCTTCGCTATCCACTCCTGTTTAAAAGGACGGCTCTTTTAGGGGCATGTTTATGACAATTATACGGATAGAAGGTCCAGGCACAAGGTTGGTTACTTGAGTATCCGGGCGATTGCAGCTTAGGCCTGCGTCCTCGGTTAAATCCGGACACATCTCTTGTGATCCGAAGAACGGTTTATACATCTCCGCGGGCGTTGCACCCATGAAATTCTGGAGAGCTCGCGGTCCCTTTGGATTAAACTCCCACAGGCGAAGGGAGCGACGTTTGCCGGGCAATATTCGGCAAATCAGCATGACCTGCGTCACCTTGACCAGGCTTAGGTCTCCTTCCAAGAGATCCTTAATGCGGCCCTGCAACAAGGGCACGTCTTTGGGCAAACCCCAATCTAACCCTCTGTTGACCCATGACGCTAGCCGTGGTGGGGGACCCGAGCGAAAGGCAGGAGGCGCCACCCACTTGGTGCTCCGGGGAGCGGTGATATAAAACCACTCTCGTTGCCACAAGCCTAGCTCCTCTTGAAAAGAGCCCTCGGGCCATGGAGCATCAGAATTTTTGCTTATAACAGCGCCTCCGCACTCTGCGTGCCGTCCCTTGATCATCTTCGTCTCCACTTTGAAGGTCTTGAGCCATAATCTGAAGTGAGGGGTAACATGGAGGAATGCTTCACACACGACAATGAACGAGGAGATATGGAGGATGGACTCCGGAGCCAAGTCATGGAATTCCAGCCCGTAATAAAACAGCAGTCCCCTCACAAAGGGATCCATTGGGAAGCCCAACCCCCGAAGGAAGTGAGACATGAACACCATGCTCTCACCGGGCTGGGGACTGGGAATGACCTGCCCTTGAGTAGGCAACCTATGCGAAATTTTGCCGGTCAGGAACTTAGCCTCCCTCAACTTTAGTACGTCCTCCTCCGTGACGGAGGAGGGCGTCCATCGGCCTTGAAGGTCAGAACCGGACATCGTCGAAGGTCCGAAGCGCCTGGAATCTGGAGCCTAGGGTGTTGGAACTCGAGGCGATGGGCGAACTCGCTTGAGATTGAAAAAAGGAGTAAGGTCTTGGTCTCTTTATAAGAGGTTGAATACCAAGAGCCCTCCCCGTAACCATTCGGGACTCGTCTTTAATCGAGGAAACGTGCTAACGGGCACGGTTGGGTTACCCATGTCCGTATTGATGAGAATCCTGTAAAAGGGGTACATGATCTCTGCTTTGACAAGACTTGCCAAGGAAACCGCCTCGCAAAACGTGCTGAGGTGGAAAAGTAAAAATGATTCGAGTAAAGGACTTGGCCGTAGTGTGATGACGCACTGCGGAATACGTCAGCAGATTTGATTTCTGTTAATATTATTCTCTCTATGGCAATATGTGGAAACTTATTTTGTAGAGCCGGACACTGCTCTTGGTGTTTACAATCTTCTATGAAGGACTTGGAGGAGGAACCCGCCTTGCAATGCCGAAGACAATCTGCGCGCCGGACTCGTCATCATTGAAGCCTGGTTCAGGGGCTACTGAGGGAGTCCTGGATTAGGGGGTGTTCGGGTAGCCGGACTATACCTTCAGCCAGACTCCTGGACTATGAAGATACAAGATGGAAGACTTCGTCCCGTGTCCGGATGGGACTTTCCTTGGCGTGGAAGGCAATCTTGGCGATGTGGATATTCAAGATCTCCTACCATTATAACCGACTCTGTGTAACCCTAACCCTATCCGGTGTCTATATAAACCGGAGGGTTGTAGTCCGTAGGACATCGACTCCATATACAACAATCATACCATAGGCTAGCTTCTAGGGTTTAGCCTGCTTGATCTCGTGGTAGATCTACTCTTGTACTACCCATATCATCAATATTAATCAAGCAGGAGTAGGGTATTACCTCCATCGAGAGGGCCCGAACCCGGGTAAAAACATCGTGTCCCTTGTCTCCTGTTACCATCCGACCTTGACGCACAGTTCGGGACCCCCTACCCGAGATCCGCCGGTTTTGACACCGACAACTGCCTTTTTGATCCGTCAAATCCATTCACTTCCTCCGAAAGTAGTTTCTTCACTTTCGTATATGGATCTGTCCATGTCTGCATCTCATATCATGCCAAGTATATTCACTTATGCTTCACAACTAGTTAGATTCCTCACTTGTACTTATTCATGAATTCGTACAAATCTGGAACCGACTCTCTTCAAATAAGTGAATGTCTTCGCACTATGAGGTAAATGTCCTCAAACTGATTTATCTTCAAAATCTTCTGAGAATGCATATGACCTCTTCCCCTTCCCTCGCACCTTAACGCTGTCACAGGTACATGTCCGTGGGACAATCCCTTGGTTCTCATAGTCTGCATTCATTTGCAGAGTTTTTGCAGCGTCACATCAACTCCCCTGAAGCCAGTTCCTGTCTGACCAGCAAGAGGAAGCCAGTTACAGTCTTGAAGTCGTTCAGTCTGAATCCAATGGCCGCTGACAAGTCTGTAAGGAAGGGCGGTAGGTAGTGCCATGGAGATACACCCAAGGATATGCCTCCAGATTTGCTTGAGCAGTACAAGGCAGATCCTGAAGAAACCTATGGAGAGCGCAAGACCCGAATCCAATGGATTCGAAGATACTGGGAGATCAATGGTTCATGTAAAGATTTGTGACTTCTGAATATGCTGAGAAGAATGCCATCAAGGGCCCCTGGGAGATATTCTATACAGAAATCTGCAGCCCAAGTCCAAGCCCGATGCCATTGCTCAAGGTTTCTATCCCTGCATGCTCCGAGGGCCACAGCCCGAAAACGCCGACCCATCATCTTTGTTGTGGTGTCGTGATGACAATCTCTTCAAGCGCAACTACCAGTTTGCAAAAGAGTCAACAAAGAAGAACAAGAAGGACCTCGGACTGAATTTCAACCCTGGTCCGCCTGCTCCAGGGGATAATGGCACCCGCGATGCCAATCCCAATGAAATCGGCCCATTCTACAACCTCGAAGGCCTCATCACTAACATTGCTGTACAGGGGCTATGGTGGATCACACAGCTGACGATGCAGATTCTGATGAAGCGCCAGCTCCACCTAAGTTGCAGAAGCCAAATTAGTCAAAAGCTTCGAAGCCCTCTGTTGCACCAAAAGCTTCACGCATGAAGCCATTGGCCACTGCACCTCCTGAACCCAGTGTGCATTCTGAGGATCTGTCTAGTGTCTCCAAGAAGGCTGAGAAGACAAAGAAAACAAAGAAGCCCAAGAAGATTTCTGGGCATGAACTTACTCCAGCTGCCGTTCTGCGGAATGAAGACAAAACCATTGATCTGTCAAGCGACGAAGATCTTGGTGATGATGCCCTTGAGCTGCTGATCAAGAGCAAGCAAGAGGCGGAGATCTTCAATGATCTTCCCCTCTTTGATGTGGATATTTTGAACAACTTCATGGACGAATGGTTTGATGACCCGAGCCTCAGCATTGATGATCTTTAGCTGCCAGTTGACATCAGTGTCACCTTCCACGGAGCCATTGCTAATGAGTTGGCCTTGGCTCAGATGATTGTCGAGCTGAAGAACAAAATTGATTTTGAGAAGGCAGAGTTCAAGAAGCACATGGCAAAGCTCAGCGTGGCTGATGTTCAAAGCTTCAAGAAGATGTTGCATGAGCTCAAGGAACAGTTTCACAAGAAATGTGAAGAAGCAAAAGGTTCAAGAGAGCGGATGAAATACTTCGTAGAGAAATGTGTTCAAGCACACAATGAGGTAGAGAAGCGCAAGGCACTGGGGAGCCCTAGTACCAACCCCAGAATGGCTGCCAAACAGAAGAACAAGTCTGTTGCTGCTCGAACTGAAACACCAAGGCAGGAAGAACCTCGCATTGTCTTCCTTGCCAGCATGACAGGCTCGAAGCCTAAGGTCCCCACAGCAGCTTCAGAACTCAAGAAGACAAGCATGATTTTGATTATGCTCCATTACAGAAGAAACTAAAAAAGGCTTCAAAGAAAGAGCGTGTTGTGGCCTTTGAGGCTCTTGTGGTCGAGCCAATTTCTGTTGCCCGTCCTGCCTCCACGAGCCAAGAGTGTCGTCTAGTGATTCACGAGCCTGCTACCATAGAGGATCCTGAAGATGAAGAAGTACCAGTTGTTAATCCCACCACAGCTGAAGACATTGGTCGTGAAGACAATGTAGCAGATGATGAAGTCCTTCCTCAAATTGAGCACCAACCGGTATCATCGCCTTTTATCATGAACAACGAACTCATCAGTATTAGTCGTCCTTTGACGCCATCACTCGGGATGATTCGTGGGCTGATCACCCCCAACAAGACACCCCCATTCAAGATGAAACTCCCAGAACTCCAACCCCTCAAGTCACCACTCCGGTGCTTGACGATGACTACATGGTGCAGACCACTCCATCCCCACAGGCGTCTCCTGCATTCCGCGGGCTTCGCAAAGGCCCTAGGCCTTAGCTCACCAAGTCGAGCATTCCAGAAAGAGAAGTGCAAAAAAGCTCAGTCGCATGTGAAGTGTTTCCTGAAGCCACTCCTACTATGAATGTCTCGGAGTCAAAAGCAAAAGCTGCTGAAGACATTCCGGCTGTATCAGCCGATGACAATCAAGAACCACGTGAAGAAAAAGAGACAGTTGCCACACCCCCTGTCACTCAAGAAGTTGTTCTCGAGGAGAACGTGTCTATGCACGACCCTCCTGCTACTGAAGCGGAGGTTCAAAACATTGAGGCGGCCACAAACAACACTGCTAAAGCCAATGAGGTTGTCATAGCTGAAGACACTGTGGCACTTGAAGCTAATGTTGATCCGGAAGCTTGTGTGCAACCTGAAGCCACAATCAATGCTGAAGCTATTGTTCCACCCCCAAGGCCCCACACTACTAAACAGGCATTTGATCGCGGCCAACTTGTCACTATCTGATGGCATGTTCTGGTTCCTCCCACTGCTCTCGGACCACAATATGAATACCATGTGGAGCATATGCCTCAGGTCCAGAAGCCAAAGCCCAGACTGCAAAGGTTTCCAGGTGCTGCAACATCGCCAGGCTCATTTAGTGTAAATAGCTTCAGGGCACACAACACATTCTTTAACAGTGCCAAGAACCCTTACTCGAAGCCAAAGATCTCATCTGATAGCTTCTAGAGCTATCAGCAACGCACTTATTACTCATGTGTATTAAAAAATCAAGGGCGAATCTTTACTCACATGCGTCTGGATTGTGAAGCCATTGCTGGACTGCCCTGCTTGGAAGAATCTCTAGACTGTTTCTGAGATGTTGGCCTTCTGCAGTTCGTCACTTACAAAGAGCATTGGAACGAAGAGCTTGTGCTACAGTTCTATGCCACTCTTCACATTCGTGGCTACAACAGGGATCCGAAGACTTGGTTCCTTGAGTGGATGACAGGCGATGTGCATCATGAAGCCAAAGCTCAAGATATTATCGAGCTTACTGCCCTGCCCACTCTAGGCGAGTTCTATGAACCTAGTTGTCAGCTACACAGGAATGCTCTAGAGAGTATATTTCAGAAGCCCGAGCCAAACACGAGTCAGATACTCAGCATGATGAAGCCATTGCCCCAAGATGCAGAATATCCCAAGGAATTCTTAGTCGAGGACCTCGAGTATTGTAACGCCCCACATGCAACTTGCCATATTTGTATTCCAACTCTTGCCATTTTCGGCTCTAAGTTATGATATTCCCTCGTGGTTGGGTTTTGTCTTCGTTTTGCTTTTGTCCATGTCATGCATTTCATATCATGTCATCATGTGCATCGCATTTGCATACGTGTTTGTCTCAAGCATTCGAGCATTTTCCCCGTTGTCCGTTTTGCATTCCGGCACTCCTACGTCCTCCGGCGTCCCCTTTTGCCTCTTTTCATGTGCGGGTGTTAAACATTCTCGGAGTGGACCGAGACTTGCCAAGCGGCCTTGGTATACTACCAGTAGACCGCCTGTCAAGTTTCGTGTCATTTGGAGTTCGTTTGATACTCCAACGGTTAACCGAGGAACCGTAAAGCCCTCGTGCGTGTTGCAGCCCAACACCCTTCCAAAGTGGCCCAAAACCAATCCAAATCCCCTCTATCCTCTTGGTCGTTCGATCACGATCACGTGGACGAAAACCGCAGCTCATTTGGACTCTCCTAGCTCCCTCTATCTATAAATAGGTGCACCCCTCCGAAATTCGCGGTCCAGAAACCCTAGCCCCGCTCCTCCGCGCCGCTGGACACATCAGCTCCGGTCGAACACGTCTACCCCCGTCGCCCGGCAAACCAGGGACTGCCACATGGCAGCGCCGCCCGTTCCCCGCCGCGGCCCGCTCGGGCCAGCCGCCGGCCCCCGTGGCTCGCACCGCGCCGCCGCCCGGGCACCGCGCCCTCCACCGCCCGGCTCGCTTCCCCGCCGCCGTCCGCCTTTTCGCCGCCTGCCGCCGACCGCCCGCCGGCGCCGATTCGCCTCGCCGCCACCAGTCGTCTCCCACGCCGCCCGGCTACGCCTCGGCGTTCCCGCTCGCTGTCGTCGCTCCTCCGGCCAGAACCGGCCGTGGGATGGCCGGATCCGGTGAGTACGCACCTCCGGCGACCCCTCCCCTCACTCCGGCCGCCGTCCCCGTCGTTTTCGGCGATACCCCGGCCGTCCTCGTCATCCGTGCACCAGATCTGGATCGGGAGAGACGGTTGACTTCGTTTTTTCTCCAAGTCTTTATAATTTTTTACATTCGGAGCCCTTGTTCATTGCATCACAAGTCTCTCATCGCAGCTCCGTTTTGGGCGTGTGATATGTTGGAATGTTCGTTAGGATGTCCTCTTCATTTCATTCCATTGCACCATGCTTGTTTGAGTCCATCTTGATGCCTAAAATGCTGTTGCAAGAGTGCTATAGAATGTTAGTTTCTGTTTCTTATCAGATTATGAGCATTTGTCATTTTAGCCATGATTATTGTGTGCCTCCTATGAACTTGAGCCCTACATGTGTTTTGGGCTATGCCATGCCATCTTTACAGGGGTGTATGCCATGTATTTTTGTGATCAATGTGGTGACTAGCACCTGCATGCAAAGTAGCTCTCGTGATGTTACTGATTTCAGGGACTTAAAATTTCACTAAGTCATTTCCCTGATGTTGTTTTTATGCCATGTATTCATGTTGCTACAGAGTGATCCATGCCTCTTTTGAGCATGTTCAGTAAGGATGATTTTGGCACATGATTGTGCTCTATCCATCCATGTCTTTGTTTGCATTTATGGAGTACTCTATCATGACTCAATCTTGCTCTACTTTTGCTATAAAATGTTCCTGGCAGATTGTTTACGTGTTAGTCAATTTTGCCAAGGTTGTTGTAGTTGATCCATACATGCTATGAGATGGGTCTTGCCATGGTTAGCTACTTGATCATGTCTTATTGCTGGGAGTATGCTTAGTTTGTCATGCAATGCCTTGTGTTGAGTGCATCAAGCTCGCAAACATGCCTACGTAACTCTGATTATGCCATGTCCAGTTTTCTGCTATGTCTGAATCTGTTAACGAAACTTGCTATGTTTACGTGGGTGCCATCATATTTTCTGATCCTTTTTGGCTTATGGTCAGTAAGGTACTTTTGTTATATGATTTGAGCAGATTCATGCCATGCCGTGTGTTGCTATGATCTGGTCCTGTAGCATGTTGATATCTTGCTCTAAACATTGCTTCCTGATGTTAATTGCTGGCATGTTGTTATTCTCACTAAGTCTGTGAAGCTGATATCTTTTGCACTTTTGCCATGCTTGTTTGAACCTGCTATTGTGTGATTTAGCCGTAGCTCAGTGTTCATCTTTTGTCAAGCATCTTGAGTAGATCACTTCCATGTGCTTTGTTGCTATGTTAGAGTGCAGTAGCTTAGTTTCTTGTTGCATTTTAGATGACATCGTGCTGTTAATCGCAGAATTGTGCCATTATTGTTTTGCTTGCCATTTGCAAACCGTGCATCCGATTCCAGTGATCTTTATATCGATTTCGACCGAAATCAACTCATCTTTCCAGCGGCACTCTTGGTTTGCCAAGTTGAGGCCTGGTTCAATCTTTCCCTTCCGAAGCACGCATATGCATTGCATATTACATCCGGCATATCATGCCATGTTTTGCATCATGTTGCTTGCGCATTGCATCGTGGTTGATTGTGTTTCCCTTGCTTGTGTTCTTGCTTTGGGTAGAGTCGGGAGACGAGTTCGTGATCGAGGAACCCGTTGAGTACACTTACGAGGATCAACCTTACGTCAACTCAGAGAACTTTGTAGGCAAGATGACCATACCCTTGAAATCACTTCTATCTTTGCTTGCTAGTTGCTCGCTCTATTGCTATGCCTATGCCGCGATACCTACTACTTGATATATCATGCCTCCCATATTGCCATGTCAAGCCTCTAACCCACCTTGTCCTAGCAAACCGTTGTTTGGCCATGTTACCGCTTTGCTCAGCCCCTCTTATAGCGTTGCTAGTTGCAAGTGAAGATTGTAGTTTGTTCCTTGTTGGAACTTGATTATTGTTGCGATATCATTATTATATCTTGTTTAATTTAATGCACCTATATACTTGGTAAAGGGTGGAAGGCTCGGCCTTATGCCTGGTGTTTTTTTCCACTCTTGCCGCCCTAGTTTCCGTCATACTGGTGTTATGTTCCTTGATTTTTGCGTTCCTTACGCGGTTGGGTTATAATGGGAGCCCCTTGATAGTTCACCTTGAATAAAACTCCTCCAACAAGGCCCAACCTTGGTTTTACCATTTGCCACCTAGACTTTTTCCCTTGGGTTTCGTGGACTCAAGGGTCATCTTTATTTTACCCCCCCCGGGCGAGTGCTTCTCTAAGTGTTGGTCCAACTTGAGCGATGTCCGGCTCCCCCTGGGCAACCAGGGTCTATGCCAACCCGACATCTGGCTCATCCGGTGTGCCCTGAGAATGAGATATGTGCAGCTCCTATCGGGATTTGTCGGCACATTCGGGTGGCTTTGCTGGTCTTGTTTTACCATTGTCGAGATGTCTTGAAACCGGGATTCCGAGTCTGATCAGGTCGTCCTGGGAGAAGGAATATCCTTCGTTAACCATGAGAGCTTGTGATGGGCTAAGTTGGGACACCCCTGCAGGGTTTTGAACTTTCGAAAGTCGTGCCCGCGGTTATGGGAAGATGGGAATTTGTTAATATCCGGTTGTAGAGAATTTGAGATTTAACTTAATTAAAATGGATCAATAGCGTGTGTCGCCATGATGGTCTCTTTTTGGCGGAGTCCGGGAAGAGAACACGGTCTCGTGTTATGCTTGAACGTAAGTAGTTTTAGGATCACTTCTTGATCTTTGTTGCTTCTCGACCATGCTTTGCCTTCTCTTCTCGCTCTCATTTGCGTATGTTAGCCACCATATATGCTAGTGCTTGCTGCAGCTCCACCTCACTACCTTTTCCTACCCATGAGCTTAAATAGTCTTGATCGCGAGGGTGTGAGATTGCTGAGTCCCCATGACTCACAGATTACTTCCAAAAACCAGATGCAGGTGCAGATGATGCCATTCCAGGGGATGCTGAACTCAAGTGGGAGTTCGACGAGGACTCATGACGTTTCTACGTTTCCTTTCCAGATGATCAGTAGTGCAGCCCAATCGGGGCGATCGGGGATCTTATGCATTTGGGGTTGTCTTTATTTTGGTTCCGTAGTCGGACCTTGTTTGTATCTGGATGATGTAATGCTATATTAATATATTGTGTTAAGTGGCGATTGTAAGCCAACTCTGTACCTCTTTCTTATTCAATACATGGGATGTGTAAAGATTACCCCTCTTGCGACATGCCTACAATGCGGTTATGCCTCTAAGTCATGCTCTGACATGTGGGAGATATAGCCGCATCGTGGGTGTTACAAGTTGGTAAGCAGAGCCTTCCCCGACTTAGGAGCCCCCTGCTTGATCGAATCACTAGCGTTGTTGAATCTAGAAAAATGTTTTGAGTCTTATAGGATTATATATATCGGAGAGTAGGATTCTTTTTACTCCTCAGTCCCTTCGTCGCTCTGGTGAGGCCTCCTGACATAGAGTTTTGACTCTTCTCTCCTCAAAAAAAAATTTAGGATCACGTGGGTATCTTGGAATCGTTCCGATGGTTTTGTGACGAGAACATTGTTCTTGGTGCCTCCTGACATTTAGGGGTTGTGGCAGTGTCCTGGGGAGTTGAGCTCCGTGGTGTTGTCGTCACAATTTTATCGTTGCAGTTCTGGAATACCTAAGTTTCGCGGACATCGAAAATCTCTTTTATGCAGTTGTTGGTGAGATAACCTCGACGCCACCCAGTACTGGGGTGGGAGTTCGGGAGTATTTCCATAACTCGTATAACAGATGCTTTTCGAAGGTTGAGGTAAATGATTTCCGAAGGTTTCTTGGTTATGTGTTGAAGGATGGATACAGCTGGATGTAGGATTTGCTAGTTTTGGGTGAGATATTATGCTTCCCCTGTATCCCCAACACCTGATTGCATAACCATAAAATTTCAGGAGTTTCATAGGTGGGAATTCTTATAGCTCTAGTATTTCTTTCCGCAGATATTTGGTTTATGATTGGGTAATCCTTACCAATTATTTGTTCATGTCCGTACCTTGTTGTTTTATTCATCTATCTCTATCTAAGTGGATTCTCAATTTATGGAAGTGTGATGACTTACTTTGGAATTCATTCGTTCATTTTTGTTCGAATGTTAAGGCTACATGTTGCAATTTCGATCCATTGATTCAGCTTGAATATATGTCTTTCAAGATGCTAACGGATGTCACCCTATTCAGGATGGCTCCTCCAACGCGTCAGAATCCGGAACTACCGCCACCACCTCCACCTCCGGAGGCATGGCAAGCTGTGATGGCCGCCACCAACACCAACACGAAGATGCTTTTGCAAATCTTGAAAGAGCGCAACCAAGGAAATCAAGGCCATGGCAACAATCAATCTCAGTTTGCTACCCTCAACCAGTTCCTCGCAGACCAGCCGAAGTCTTTCAGTAACTGTGTCGAGGCTACAGACGCTGATGATTGGCTCGTGGATATCTGCAAACATTTTGAGTGTAGCAACGTCAGGCCTGAGGACTTTGTCAAGTTTGCTTCGTTCCAACTAAAAGACCAAGTTGCTGATTGGTATCAACAATACAAAGATTCCAGAGGAGGTCGTGTGATTACCTGGGATGATTTCCGCCAAGACTTCAAAGCTCACCACATTCCTCAGAGTGTTGTTGAGAGTAAGTGTGAGGAGTTCCACAATCTGAAGCAAGGCAGCTTGTCTGTTTACCAATACAACATCATGTTCCAGAGGCTCGCTTGCTTCGCCAAGCAAGACGTCCCTGACAAGAAGAGCATGATTTCTCAGTTCAGAGGTGGCCTCAGAGAAGATCTGCAACTAGCCCTCGTGCTTTTTGAGCCGAAAAAGTATGATGAGTTCTACAACATGGCATTAAAGCAAGAGGCTGCTCAGCTCAAGTGTGATGCTTCCAAGAAGAGAGTCAGGGATGCAACTCCTTCTTCTTCTTCAACTCAAGTGGCAGCTAAGCAGCAAAAGTACTGGTTGACTCCTCCTCCTCCGTTCCGTCAGCCTTATCAGCAGAAGAGCAAAGGTGGCAATGGATCATCCCACCCACCCAACCCTGGCTTTCAGAACAAATCTTCGTCTCATGCTCCAAGGTCAAGTGCTCCGTATCATCAGCCACTCTCAGAGGTTACGTGCAACAAGTGTCAGCAGAAGGGTCACTATGCAAACAAATGCTTCAACCAGAGGCGTCTTCCTCCTCATCCTCCTGTGAGATCTGCCAGCAATGAAGTGGTCAAGCATAATCCCAAGTCTGCAAAGGTCAACTTGATGAACGCAGCTCAGGCAGAGGACTCTTCAGAAGTGATCATGGGTAATCTTCCTGTTAATGATATTCCTGCAAAAGTCCTTTTTGATACTGGTGCATCGCATTGTTTCATTTCAAGACCATTTGCATCTAAGCATGAGTTTCCTTTCCAAGATTTGCCTAGGCAGTTATCAGTTGTCTCTCCGGGTAAATTCATGAACGCAAGCTCTATGGTTCCGGATGTTTCTATGATGATGGGCGACTATATGTTTCCGTCCCCTCCAATTGTTCTTGGTAACTCGGATATTGATCTAATTCTCGGCATGGACTGGATTTCTAAGCACAAGGCTCAACTTGATTGTGCTGCCAGGCAGATTCAATTGACACACTCATCTGAGGATGTGATCGTCTTTGCCGCTCGTGATGATACCATTCGATTGTTTTCTCTCAATGAGAAGGGCGAGTTGAATGCCATCTCTCAGATTCCAGTCATTTGTGAATATCAAGACGTCTTTCCAGAAGAGCTTCCAGGAATGCCTCCTCACCGGCCAGTTGAATTCATCATTGATCTTGAGCCTGGCACGAAACCTGTTTGCAAACGTCCTTACAAGCTTGGACTAGAAGAGTTGAAGGAGCTAAAGAAACAACTCGATATACAAGAGCGTATGGGTCTGATCCGACCAAGTCCTTCTCCTTGGGGTTGTGGTGTTCTTTTTGTCAAGAAGAAGGATGGCACAGACCGACTTTGCGTCGACTACCGTCCATTGAACAAGAAGACCATAAAGAACAAGTACCCACTTCCCAACATCAATGAGCTTTTCGAACAACTCAAGGGTGCTCAAGTATTCTC